>NC_090370.1:15816201-16116201 GCF_035084215.1 Heptranchias perlo
AGGGGCAGAGAGAGAGAGGGGCAGAGAGAGGCAGAGAGGGGCAGAGAGAGAGTGGGGCAGAGAGAGAGTGGGGCAGAGAGAGAGTGGGGCAGAGAGAGAGTGGGGCAGAGAGAGAGTGGGGCAGAGAGAGAGTGGGGCAGAGAGAGAGTGGGGCAGAGAGAGAGTGGGGCAGAGAGAGAGTGGGGCAGAGAGAGAGTGGGGCAGAGAGAGAGAGAGAGAGGGGCAGAGAGAGAGAGGGGCAGAGAGAGAGAGGGGCAGAGAGGGGCAGAGAGAGAGAGAGGGGCAGAGAGAGGGGCAGAGAGAGAGGGGCAGAGAGAGAGGGGCAGAGAGAGAGGGGCAGAGAGAGAGGGGCAGAGAGGGGCAGAGAGAGAGGGGCAGAGAGAGGGGCAGAGAGAGAGGGGCAGAGAGAGAGGGGCAGAGAGAGAGAGGCAGAGAGAGAGTGGGGCAGAGAGAGAGTGGGGCAGAGAGAGAGTGGGGCAGAGAGAGGGGCAGAGAGAGGGGCAGAGAGAGGGGCAGAGAGAGAGGCAGAGAGAGAGGCAGAGAGAGGGGCAGAGAGAGAGAGAGGGGGGCAGGGAGAGAGACGGGGGGCAGGGAGAGGGACGGGGGGCAGGGAGAGAGACGGGGGGCAGGGAGAGAGACGGGGGGCAGGGAGAGAGACGGGGGGCAGGGAGAGAGAGAGACGGGGGGCAGGGAGAGAGAGAGAGGGGGGGGCAGGGAGAGAGAGAGAGGGGGGGGCAGGGAGAGAGAGAGAGGGGGGGGCAGGGAGAGAGACGGGGGGCAGGGAGAGAGACGGGGGACAGGGAGAGAGACGGGGGGCAGGGAGAGAGAGAGAGAGGGGGGCAGGGAGAGAGAGAGAGAGGGGGGCAGGGAGAGAGACGGGGGGCAGGGAGAGAGACGGGGGGCAGGGAGAGAGACGGGGGGCAGGGAGAGAGACGGGGGGCAGGGAGAGAGACGGGGGGCAGGGAGAGAGACGGGGGGCAGGGAGAGAGACGGGGGGCAGGGAGAGAGACGGGGGGCAGGGAGAGAGACGGGGGGCAGGGAGAGAGAGAGAGGGGGGCAGGGAGAGAGAGAGGGGGGCAGGGAGAGAGAGAGAGGGGGGCAGGGAGAGAGAGGGGGGGGCAGGGAGAGAGACGGGGGGCAGGGAGAGAGACGGGGGACAGGGAGAGAGACGGGGGGCAGGGAGAGAGAGAGAGAGGGGGGCAGGGAGAGAGACGGGGGGCAGGGAGAGAGACGGGGGGCAGGGAGAGAGAGGGGGGGGCAGGGAGAGAGACGGGGGGCAGGGAGAGAGACGGGGGGCAGGGAGAGAGACGGGGGGCAGGGAGAGAGACGGGGGGCAGGGAGAGAGAGAGAGAGGGGGGCAGGGAGAGAGAGAGAGAGGGGGGCAGGGAGAGAGAGGGGGGGGGCAGGGAGAGAGACGGGGGGCAGGGAGAGAGACGGGGGGCAGGGAGAGAGACGGGGGGCAGGGAGAGAGACGGGGGGCAGGGAGAGAGACGGGGGGCAGGGAGAGAGACGGGGGGCAGGGAGAGAGACGGGGGGCAGGGAGAGAGACGGGGGGCAGGGAGAGAGACGGGGGGCAGGGAGAGAGACGGGGGGCAGGGAGAGAGACGGGGGGCAGGGAGAGAGACGGGGGGCAGGGAGAGAGACGGGGGGCAGGGAGAGAGACGGGGGGCAGGGAGAGAGACGGGGGGCAGGGAGAGAGACGGGGGGCAGGGAGAGAGACGGGGGGCAGGGAGAGAGACGGGGGGCAGGGAGAGAGACGGGGGGCAGGGAGAGAGACGGGGGGCAGGGAGAGAGACGGGGGGCAGGGAGAGAGACGGGGGGCAGGGAGAGAGACGGGGGGCAGGGAGAGAGACGGGGGGCAGGGAGAGAGACGGGGGGCAGGGAGAGAGACGGGGGGCAGGGAGAGAGACGGGGGGCAGGGAGAGAGACGGGGGGCAGAGAGAGAGTGGGGCAGAGAGAGAGTGGGGCAGAGAGAGAGTGGGGCAGAGAGAGAGTGGGGCAGAGAGAGAGTGGGGCAGAGAGAGAGTGGGGCAGAGAGAGAGTGGGGCAGAGAGAGAGTGGGGCAGAGAGAGAGTGGGGCAGAGAGAGAGAGAGAGAGGGGCAGAGAGAGAGAGGGGCAGAGAGAGAGAGGGGCAGAGAGGGGCAGAGAGAGAGAGAGGGGCAGAGAGAGGGGCAGAGAGAGAGGGGCAGAGAGAGAGGGGCAGAGAGAGAGGGGCAGAGAGAGAGGGGCAGAGAGGGGCAGAGAGAGAGGGGCAGAGAGAGGGGCAGAGAGAGAGGGGCAGAGAGAGAGGGGCAGAGAGAGAGAGGCAGAGAGAGAGTGGGGCAGAGAGAGAGTGGGGCAGAGAGAGAGTGGGGCAGAGAGAGAGTGGGGCAGAGAGAGAGTGGGGCAGAGAGAGGGGCAGAGAGAGGGGCAGAGAGAGGGGCAGAGAGAGAGGCAGAGAGAGGGGCAGAGAGAGAGAGAGGGGGGCAGGGAGAGAGACGGGGGGCAGGGAGAGGGACGGGGGGCAGGGAGAGAGACGGGGGGCAGGGAGAGAGACGGGGGGCAGGGAGAGAGACGGGGGGCAGGGAGAGAGAGAGACGGGGGGCAGGGAGAGAGAGAGAGGGGGGGGCAGGGAGAGAGAGAGAGGGGGGGGCAGGGAGAGAGAGAGAGGGGGGGGCAGGGAGAGAGACGGGGGGCAGGGAGAGAGACGGGGGACAGGGAGAGAGACGGGGGGCAGGGAGAGAGAGAGAGAGGGGGGCAGGGAGAGAGAGAGAGAGGGGGGCAGGGAGAGAGACGGGGGGCAGGGAGAGAGACGGGGGGCAGGGAGAGAGACGGGGGGCAGGGAGAGAGACGGGGGGCAGGGAGAGAGACGGGGGGCAGGGAGAGAGACGGGGGGCAGGGAGAGAGACGGGGGGCAGGGAGAGAGACGGGGGGCAGGGAGAGAGACGGGGGGCAGGGAGAGAGACGGGGGGCAGGGAGAGAGACGGGGGGCAGGGAGAGAGACGGGGGGCAGGGAGAGAGACGGGGGGCAGGGAGAGAGAGAGAGGGGGGCAGGGAGAGAGAGAGGGGGGCAGGGAGAGAGAGAGAGGGGGGCAGGGAGAGAGAGGGGGGGGCAGGGAGAGAGACGGGGGGCAGGGAGAGAGACGGGGGACAGGGAGAGAGACGGGGGGCAGGGAGAGAGAGAGAGGGGGGCAGGGAGAGAGACGGGGGGCAGGGAGAGAGACGGGGGGCAGGGAGAGAGAGGGGGGGGCAGGGAGAGAGACGGGGGGCAGGGAGAGAGACGGGGGGCAGGGAGAGAGACGGGGGGCAGGGAGAGAGACGGGGGGCAGGGAGAGAGACGGGGGGCAGGGAGAGAGACGGGGGGCAGGGAGAGAGAGAGAGAGGGGGGCAGGGAGAGAGAGAGAGAGGGGGGCAGGGAGAGAGAGGGGGGGGGCAGGGAGAGAGACGGGGGGCAGGGAGAGAGACGGGGGGCAGGGAGAGAGACGGGGGGCAGGGAGAGAGACGGGGGGCAGGGAGAGAGACGGGGGGCAGGGAGAGAGACGGGGGGCAGGGAGAGAGACGGGGGGCAGGGAGAGAGACGGGGGGCAGGGAGAGAGACGGGGGGCAGGGAGAGAGACGGGGGGCAGGGAGAGAGACGGGGGGCAGGGAGAGAGACGGGGGGCAGGGAGAGAGACGGGGGGCAGGGAGAGAGACGGGGGGCAGGGAGAGAGACGGGGGGCAGGGAGAGAGACGGGGGGCAGGGAGAGAGACGGGGGGCAGGGAGAGAGACGGGGGGCAGGGAGAGAGACGGGGGGCAGGGAGAGAGACGGGGGGCAGGGAGAGAGACGGGGGGCAGGGAGAGAGAGAGAGGGGGGCAGGGAGAGAGAGAGAGGGGGGCAGGGAGAGAGAGAGAGGGGGGCAGGGAGAGAGAGAGAGGGGGGCAGGGAGAGAGAGGGGGGCAGGGAGAGAGAGAGAGGGGGGCAGGGAGAGAGACGGGGGGCAGGGAGAGAGAGAGAGAGGGGGGCAGGGAGAGAGAGAGAGAGGGGCAGAGAGAGAGGGGCAGAGACAGAGGGAGAGATAGACAGAGAGAGAGGGGGTGGGAGGGGGGAAGAGAGAGACAGAGAGGAGGAGACAGAGAGAGAGAGAGAGAGAGAGAGAGGAAGGGCAAAGAGAGAGAAAGAGTGGAGGAGGAGGAGAGAGAGGTAGAAGTGAGGGAGAGACAGACAGAAAGCCCTGACCTGCTCCTGGCCTTCAGCCTTTTCCCAGTGTGTCAGCTCAGGTCCCAGCCTAAAGTGAATTTTAATTTGGAAAGCACTTCAAATCCAATATTTGCTGATTACATACAAGAATACAATCTGCAAATACAGTCACAACAGACTTCACACTTAAAAATGGCTGCAGACCTGGACCCAGATTGATTGAAAGGAACTGGCCCTTGCTCCCAGACCCAACAACCCATTGCCGCCCCTCCCCCACCCCGCCAACTGCTACCATTCAGTGCTCCAAACCCTAGCTCCCTCCCCAGTGCTGTCATATCCTCAGGTCTTCTGCCTCCATTGCTGACAGACCATGGAATCTGCTCTTCTCACAATGCTGCCATATGGCAAACCACCTCTACCAAAGCTCTGCAACCCCTAGAACTGCTGGTAAACCCCAGCATCAATCTGCTATCCATAATCTACCATCTTACGGTGTAACCTGAGCTTTAAAAAAATGCTAAGACATAAAAATTAAAGATGAAGATAAAGGTAATATTATTAGGAGACAACTAATTTCCAGTTTTCATGGGAAAATGGTCAGAATTGCATAATTCAATCCCCAGAACACCAATAAAAACCACAGAACACCATGCAATGAAAACAGAATCAAACTTAGTCACGGTATATCAGTGGCCCTCATGATTCAATTTGCATAACATCCCTGTTATAAAACAATGTATCCTCTGACACACCATGAGTAATACCACGGGAAATCTGCCAGTAGGTAGATTATAAATGTTGTTAAATGTACACTTTTGAGGTTTGCAGTGACTTAGTAAATGCAATAAAAAACAGGCTGAGAATTCTCCATTTTCTTTACTGAGCACTGAGGTTGTACGTGCAGGGAGACCCAAAAAATAACAGCCCAGTTGTACAAAGCAACCTCCAGGAATGGAGCAAAACCATGCCCCAGGTCCCCAAGAGAAGGAATGACTCCGAGAACAAACTTATTGGTCAAATTTCCAAGACTTGGAGAATTCTTTGAGTAAGTTTAAAGTTTTGTTTGGGAATTATTTAAGTTTTTGTGTGTTTCTTGTGTTAGAAACCTTATTTTTAATATCCTCAGGTCACTGGCAAAGCAGGATGGCGGCTGAAAGGGTTTTTTCCCCCAAAAAGTATTTTGAACAATTTAATTAGTTCCCCTTCTCCTTGCTGATTGTTTATTGGTAATTATTTATTAATTCTTCATTGGTACTTTTACTACCTGTTCTGTAATATTTCAGGCAACCAACCACATTTAATTCACAGCGATCTGTTGCTTTTTTACAAACATATTTGAGCCAATCATGGATGCGTGATGGAGAATGTGAAGTATACTTTGCATATATGACACTTGGAAGTGTGACGGACGCGTGTGAGACTTTTAGTTATTTCAGTATATTAATAACCTGAACACAGCACTACTGAACCAGTAATACATTAATTACTCTTTTCACTTATCCCAGAAACGCAATAATGATTTTTGCTTTGAAGAGGGCTTCTTGGGACCAGAAGCCAGTCCAGGCAGTGTATTAGAAGAATTGGTGATTCTCACACTATATCAGCACATACCAACACCTCTAAATGCTACTTCTGTGGATACCACTTTTTGGCTCCTGCTAGCTTTAAGAACAGGGCAGGACAGTAATGTGCTCTCCAGAAACTCAGGGTAACAATGTTGGAAGGATTCAGATTTTCTCTTTTGAGCACTCAAATTTAACACTGGATCAAAACCTGACATTGCCCCTTTAAACTTTCTCAATCTCCCCAATCCCAAGGTCATTGATCTGACACAACCTTCCACTTGCAATGTTTAAAGAGGTGGTCAAAGTGGGGACCCAGATTTGTACAAAGTGGCCAATATAGCATTGCTCTTTTAAGTGTTTCATATTTTGATTAACCTTTTGAGTGGTATAATATTGTTAATTTGCCTGATTTGTTTTGATGAAAAAGAGATTATTTCACTTTCTTTCAGAGGGTGAAGTCTGGGTCAGCAGCCTGGGATACATGAATGTTGGTATACCTTTCTAGATTTTGCCTAAGAAATTCACAAAGGAGGAAAATAAACCTTTAACATTTCTAACTTTAAAGCAAGTAACAATTTCCCAAGACAAGGGAAGTGCCTCACCCTTTCTTGGTGTTCTTTTTCTTGGAGTCAGCTGTAGGAGAAGGAGAAGGGGAACGTTTCCTCTTTTTGTGACTGCTTCCCTTCTTATCTCTCCGATCTGAGTCAGGGCTGTGCACCTTTGAATAAACGTTTAAGAGTCACTCACCTTCCGCACAACCACTGAAACCTCAATCTCACTGAAAGCACCAAATCACCAAGTGCAATTCTGTGTGCTTCCAGACTAGAAAGTCTCTCAATAAGAAATTACGTAGTTATGTCAGTCAGCAAAAGGATACCAACTAATGAGTAAGGTAGAAGAGCTAACAAAGTCCAGAAACAGTTACTAAAAGAAACTTCTCGGGGCTGCTAAATACGGGGGAGTGGAAGTGAATGAAGAGAGATTTTGGCCACTGAATTCTGATGGGAAAGCGAATGGGAAAGGATCTTGTATTTGATTTTTAAACTTCGATGAGGTACACATTTACCTGAAGTCAAATGGTTTTTTCCTTCCTAACTATTTTCAAATAACAAAATATAGTGAACTGAAAACTGTGTACTGAAAGTTTCCATCTGCGTGCTTTTACCAAAGTACATTGCAAGTTCAAATTTAAACATAACCACCAAAAGGAACAATCTTTAGAAAAACAATATTGAGTCACAAGTAGCAGGGCCAATCCCTCCGCTGACTGAAACTCACAAGTCATGAAAGAGGTAAATTGGAAAACAGTGGGAATTACCTCTTCTGTTAATGTTTTGGCAGAAATTCTTTTCCTTCGAACAACAGGAGCCCTGTCATCATTCACCTCATAGTCCTCTTCATTCATCCATTCATTAAAGGTGTCAGTGTCCATTATCCACTTAGCATGGACCTTTCAACAAACAGGAAGTTTAGTTAGTCTTGAAAATTAGTCCATATACCGGCACAGGAGTTAAGAGCAGATGAATGCTGGAATTTTTCCTGAAAACGCAGCTAACACTGTCAGCAGAAGGTGGGGGCAGGTAAGAAACCCGTTTTCTTTCTTTACTAAAATGCATTGTTTTATCTCCTCAACCCACCAGCAAACAATACAGTAGCCAATGAGGAAGGGGTATCAGCATTAGAATGCGGGGGGGGGGGGGGAATATTACTGATTAAAGAAGGGGTATCACCACTAGAATGGGGGGTAATATTACTGATTTAAGAAGGGGTGTCACCATTAGAATGGGGGGGGGGGAATATTACTGATTAAGGAAGGGGTGTCACTTGTAGAATGGGGGGGAATATTACTGATTAAGGAAGGGGTATCACCACTAGAATGGGGGGTAATATTACTGATTAAAGAAGGGGTATCACCATTAGAATGGGGGGGGGAATATTACTGATTAAGGAAGGGGTATCACCATTAGAATGGGGGGTAATATTACTGATTAAGGAAGGGGTGTCACTTGTAGAATGGGGGGGGAATATTACTGATTAAGGAAGGGGTATCACCACTAGAATGGGGGGTAATATTACTGATTAAAGAAGGGGTATCACCATTAGAATGGGGGGGGGGAATATTACTGATTAAGGAAGGGGTATCACCACTAGAATGGGGGGTAATATTACTGATTAAGGAAGGGGTATCACCATTAGAATGGGGGGGGGAATATTACTGGATAAGGAAAGGGTATCACCATCAGAATGGGGGGGGGGAATATTACTGGTTAAGGAAGGGATAACACCACTAGAATGGGGGGAGGTAATATTACTGATTAAGGAAGGGGTATCACCATTAGAATGGGGGGTAATATTACTGATTAAGGAAGGGGTATCACCACTAGAATGGGGGGGGGGAATATTACTGGATAAGGAAAGGGTATCACCATCAGAATGGGGGGGGGGGGAATATTACTGATTAAGGAAGGGGTATCACCATTAGAATGGGGGGGGGGGAGAATATTACTGATTAAGGAAGGGGTATCACCATCAGAATGGGGGGGGGGAATATTACTGATTAAGGAAGGGGTATCACCATTAGAATGGGGGGGGGGGGGAGAATATTACTGATTAAGGAAGGGGTATCACCATCAGAATGGGGGAGATTATTACTGATTAAGGAAGGGGTATCACCATCAGAATGGGGGAGATTATTACTGATTAAGGAAGGGGTATCACCATTAGAATGGGGGGGGAATATTACTGATTAAGGAAGGGGTATCACCATTAGAATGGGGGAGATTATTACTGATTAAGGAAGGGGTATCACCATTAGAATGGGGGAGATTATTACTGATTAAGGAAGGGGTATCACCATTAGAATGGGGGAGATTATTACTGATTAAGGAAGGGGTATCACCATTAGAATGGGGGAGATTATTACTGATTAAGGAAGGGGTATCACCGTTAGAATGGGGGAGATTATTACTGATTAAGGAAGGGGTATCACCGTTAGAATGGGGGAGATTATTACTGATTAAGGAAGGGGTATCACCATTAGAATGGGGGAGATTATTACTGATTAAGGAAGGGGTATCACCATTAGAATGGGGGAGATTATTACTGATTAAGGAAGGGGTATCACCATCAGAATGGGGGGGGAATATTACTGATTAAGGAAGGGGTATCACCATTAGAATGGGGGGGGAATATTACTGATTAAGGAAGGGGTATCACCATCAGAATGGGGGAGATTATTACTGATTAAGGAAGGGGTATCACCATTAGAATGGGGGAGATTATTACTGATTAAGGAAGGGGTATCACCGTTAGAATGGGGGAGATTATTACTGATTAAGGAAGGGGTATCACCGTTAGAATGGGGGAGATTATTACTGATTAAGGAAGGGGTATCACCATTAGAATGGGGGAGATTATTACTGATTAAGGAAGGGGTATCACCATTAGAATGGGGGAGATTATTACTGATTAAGGAAGGGGTATCACCATTAGAATGGGGGAGATTATTACTGATTAAGGAAGGGGTATCACCGTTAGAATGGGGGAGATTATTACTGATTAAGGAAGGGGTATCACCTTTAGAATGGGGGAGATTATTACTGATTAAGGAAGGGGTATCACCATTAGAATGGGGGAGATTATTACTGATTAAGGAAGGGGTATCACCGTTAGAATGGGGGAGATTATTACTGATTAAGGAAGGGGTATCACCGTTAGAATGGGGGGGGGGATATTACTGATTAAGGAAGGGGTATCACCGTTAGAATGGGGGAGATTATTACTGATTAAGGAAGGGGTATCACCTTTAGAATGGGGGAGATTATTACTGATTAAGGAAGGGGTATCACCTTTAGAATGGGGGAGATTATTACTGATTAAGGAAGGGGTATCACCTTTAGAATGGGGGAGATTATTACTGATTAAGGAAGGGGTATCACCATTAGAATGGGGGGGGGGAATATTACTGATTAAGGAAGGGGTATCACCATTAGAATGGGGGGGGGGGAATATTACTGATTAAGGAAGGGGTATCACCATTAGAATGGGGGGGGGAATATTACTGATTAAGGAAGGGGTATCACCGTTAGAAACGTGGAGATTATTACTGATTAAGGAAGGGGTATCACCATTAGAATGGGGGAGATTATTACTGATTAAGGAAGGGGTATCACCGTTAGAATGGGGGAGATTATTACTGATTAAGGAAGGGGTATCACCATTAGAATGGGGGAGATTATTACTGATTAAGGAAGGGGTATCACTGTTAGAATGGGGGGGGGAATATTACTGATTAAGGAAGGGGTATCACCGTTAGAATGGGGGAGATTATTACTGATTAAGGAAGGGGTATCACCGTTAGAATGGGGGGGGGGATATTACTGATTAAGGAAGGGGTATCACCGTTAGAATGGGGGAGATTATTACTGATTAAGGAAGGGGTATCACCATTAGAATGGGGGAGATTATTACTGATTAAGGAAGGGGTATCACCGTTAGAATGGGGGGAGATTATTACTGATTAAGGAAGGGGTATCACCTTTAGAATGGGGGGAGATTATTACTGATTAAGGAAGGGGTATCACCATCAGAATGGGGGGGGAATATTACTGATTAAGGAAGGGGTATCACCGTTAGAATGGGGGAGATTATTACTGATTAAGGAAGGGGTATCACCTTTAGAATGGGGGAGATTATTACTGATTAAGGAAGGGGGTATCACCGTTAGAATGGGGGGGGAATATTACTGATTAAGGAAGGGGTATCACCATCAGAATGGGGGAGATTATTACTGATTAAGGAAGGGGTATCACCGTTAGAATGGGGGGGGGGGATATTACTGATTAAGGAAGGGGTATCACCGTTAGAATGGGGGAGATTATTACTGATTAAGGAAGGGGTATCACCGTTAGAATGGGGGGAGATTATTACTGATTAAGGAAGGGGTATCACCATTAGAATGGGGGGGGGGGAATATTACTGATTAAGGAAGGGGTATCACCATTAGAATGGGGGGGGAATATTACTGATTAAGGAAGGGATTAGGAGGGGTGGACCAAACTCTTGATCAAAGCGATGGGTTTTGATGACATTTTTGAAGGAGGGGGAAGAGGTGGAGAAGTTTAGGGAGGGGAATTCCAGAAATTTGGGCCAGCTGGCTGAAGTTATGGCCATTAGTGATGGGGCAGAAGGAATGCACAAGAGGTTGAAGTCAGAGGCAGTTTGGGAAAAGAGAGCTGGAGGAGAGTGCGGACACCCGGAGGGGTGAGGCCATAGAGGGATTTAAAGACAAGGAGCCAATGTAGGTCAGCAAGCACAGAGGTGGTGGACGAGCGCGACTTGGCATGGGACAAGATATGTGCAGCAGAGTTGTGGACAAGTTGGAGTTTTATGGGGTGAGGGGTGGAGGTTGGGAGGCCAACAAGGAGAGTGCTGGAATAGTCAAGTCTGGAAGTGACAAAGGCTTGATAAGGGTTTCAGTGACAGATGGGCTGAGGTAGATGGAAGAAAGCGAGAGGATATGGGTCTCAAGCTCAGCTCAGGGTTGAACAGGATGCTGAAGATGTGAGTAGTCTGGTTCAGCCTGAGCCCTTGGCTAAGGAGGGAGTGCAATTTGTGACACAGCTGATGTTGATGGCTTCGGTCTTCCCAGTATTAAGCTGGAGCAAGTTAAGATTCATCCAAGGCTAGATGTTGAACAAGCAGTCTGACAGCAAAGAGTGGGTCAAGAGGTGACGATGAGGTAGAGCTGAGTGTTATAGTTGTATCTGTAGAAGCTGACCCCATGTCTGTGGATGACATTGCTGAGAGGCAGCACATAGATAAGGAAGAAGAGGGGCCAAGGATAGATTCTTGGGGGACTCCAGAGATAACGATGCAGGGTCGGGAAGAGAAGCCAATGCTGGAGATGCTTTTGGACAGGTAAGAGTGGAATCAAGCAAGGGCAGTCCCACTGAGCTGGACAACAGGGGAGAGGCGTGGACTTGCTGCAAAACGATGGTTAGGCGACATCTGGAATACTGTGTGCAGTTTTGGGCCTACTCGCTATAGAAGGGATAAAATAGCCCTGGATAAAGTACAACACAGATTCACCACAATGACACCAGGGCAAGGGATCTGAGTTAAGAGGAAAGGGCAACAGCAACTAGGGCTGTAGATTGAGGGGGAATTTGATGACGTGCTCAAAACGATAAAAGGATTAGACAAGGTAAACGTGGATAGATTATTCCCATTGGTAGGGAACTTGAAGACAAGAGGGCATGATCTCGAGAAAAACATTAGATACATAAAGGGTGAGATTAAAGAAACTTTTTCATGCACAGTTATCGGGATATGGAATGCTTTTGTTGATACTAAATTGATTATGCATTCAAAAAAGCACTGGGTAATTACTGAAAGAATATAAAAGGGTCTGGGGTGAAAAAAGGAAAATGGCACTGTGTAAATTCAGCCCTTGAGAGGGGTCTAAATTGGTTCCATTTATGTAAACATTTCTACGTTTACATATGTGTCTCAAATGACAGTATCCTTTTCCTGGCTTATGTAATAATGAGCCCGAGAGTGATTTAGCACAAGGTGAAGCTGAACCTGGTGTGAACAAAGGGAAATTCTCCTTTCCAGGTTACATGGTCAGCCAGCTCAGAATGGAGCTGAACCAGATCGGAGTGTCAAACACGCAAGAACTGCCTCCTTGCAGATAAGTGGCAACATTTAATAATGTTACTTATTCATTTAAGAATTCATTTTATTTCAAATTCCGATTCAAATACTGTCTCTCTTTTATCTCTAAATTAAAACAATTGTTCCAAGTTTTGTATCCATAAATATTACACACAAAGAGCAGGAGGCCCAGGAGTAAACTTGAGGATGATCTGTACAACAATAATCTTGTTAACAGCAGTCAGAATGGATTCGGAGGGGGAAGATCCTGCCTGACCAACCTCAACTTCTTTGAGGAAGTAACAGCCCAAGTGGACAGTAGGAAACTCGATGACATTACTGACCCAGACTTCCAGAAGGCACTTAATGAAGTTCCATATGAAAGGCTATTAGTTAAACTCAACACTGTAAAGATTCAGGTAAACCTAGGAATGTATCAGGAAGTGGCTGAAGGGTAGGAAACAACGAGTACTTGTTAGGGGAGTTACGTGTGGCTGGAGGGGAAAGTACTGAGTGGGATGCGTCAGAGATTGGTGTTTGGACCAATACTATTTTAATTACATCAATGAATTGGATGCAGAAAGTAAATGTGAAGTTGCCAAATTTGAAGACAATATCAAACTTGAGGGCAGTGGAATCGGAGGAGGTAGCTCAGAAATTACAGCATGAGTTGGACAAAATATGTATATGCACAGAAAAATGGCAGATGAAATTTAATGCAAAAAAAAAGTGTAAAGTGCTGCAAATAGGAAGGAATCATGGGCGATAAACGTACTCCATGAATAATGTGGAAATAGTTAAGGATGAAGCCGAAAGAGACCCAAGCAGTCTTAGTGGACTCAACACTAATGGCCTAGTAATTCAATGACACCGCGCCCATTTTACAAGTGTAAAACGGGCGCAGAAACAACCAATATGGCAGGCGGCGTACACGTATTCTAAGCCGGAAGTGTTGGTATAGATATTAAAAGAGGCATCCAGGGCTGACACTTTTAACGGCATTAGGCCCTTTCTATCTGCAAATAGGGGCCTAACCCCTGTTTGAGGCCCCGTGTAAATTGGGCTGCCCTGAACGCAGCTGGTTGCTGGCTGGCTGCGCTCAAGTAAACCACATGCGGCCTAACCGGCGGTCCTTAAAGGGACCGTTCCAGGCCGCCACCAAAAAGGTAGGTTTTGTAAAAAAAATTACTTACCTGAATCTGGAGCCGGGAGCCGCAGAACCGCACCTCCAGGCTCCACATTAAAACCAGGGGTTGCTGCCGTCCCCCTCCCCCTCCTGATTACCTCCCTCCCCCCGGTCCCTCCCTCCCTCTCCCAAGGCCGTTGCATCCCTCCCTCCCCTGGTCCCTCCTTCCCTTGGTCCGTTCCCCCCTCCCCCCTCTGGTCTGTCCCCCCTCCCTCCCCAGGTCCATCCCTCCATCCCCCACTCCCTCCCTCCCTCCCCTGGTCCCTCCTACCCTTGGTCCGTCCGTTCCCCCCCCCCCTCCCTCCCTCCCTCTACCAGTCGCAGCATCCCTCCCTCTCCCTGGTCCCTCCTTCCCTTGGTCCGTCCCCCCCTCCTCCCCAGGTCCACCATCCCTCCATCCCCCGCTCCCTCCTACCCTTGGTCCATCCGTTTCCCCCCCCCCCCCTCCCCCTCCCTCCCTCTACCAGTCGCTAGCATCCCTCCCTCCCTGGTCCCTCCTTCCCTTGATCCATTCCCCCCCTTCACTCCCTTGTCCCTCCCCCGGTCCATCCCTCCATCCCCCGCTCCCTCCCACCCTCGCTCCCTCTCCCGGTCGCTCGCTCTCTCCCTCCCTCCCTCTCCCAGTCGCTCGCTCTCTCCCTCCCTCTCCCGGATGCTCCTCCCTCTCCCGGTCGCTCCCTCCCTCTCCCGGTCGCTCCCTGCCTCCCGGGCCGCTCCCTGCCTCCCGGCCGCTCCCTGCCTCCCTCCCTCCCTCCCTCTCCCGGTCGCTCCCTGCCTCCCTCCCTCCCTCTCCCGGTCGCTCCCTGCCATCCCTCCTCCCTTCCTCTCCCGGTCGCTCCCTGCCTCCCTCTCCCGGTCGCTCCCTGCCTCCCTCCCTCCCTCTCCCGGTCGCTCCCTGCCTGCCTCCCTCCCTCCCTCTCCCGGTCGCTCCCTGCCTCCCTCCACCTCCCTCCACCCGGTCGCTCCCTGCCTCCCTCCCCTCCCTCTCCCGGTCGCTCCCTGCCTGCCTCCCTCCCTCCCTGCCTCCCTTTCCCGGTCGCTCCCTGCCTCCCTCTCTCCCGGTCGCTCCCTGCCTCCCTCCCTCCCTCTCCCGGTCGCTCCCTGCCTCCCTCCTCCCTCTCCCGGTCGCTCCCTCCCTCCCTCCCTCCCTCTCCCGGTCGCTCCCTGCCTCCCTCCCTCCCTCTCCCGGTCGCTCCCCTGCCTCTCTCCCACCCTCTCCCCGGTCGCTCCCTGCCTCTCTCCCACCCTCTCCCGGTCGCTCCCTGCCTCTCTCCCACCCTCTCCCGAGAGAGGTGGGGTAGCAATCCCTCCTTCCTTCCCTCCATCTCCCGGTCACTGCCTCCCTCCTTCCTTCCCTCCCTCTCATAGAGATATAGAAAATAGGAGCAGGAGTAGGCCATTCGGCCTTCGGGCCTGTACCACCATTCAATATGATCATGGCTGATCCTCTATCTCAATACCATATTTCCGCTCTCTCCCCCCATACCCCTTGATGCCTTTTGTGTCTAGAAACCGATCTAGTTCCTTCTTAAATATATTCAGTGACTTGGCCTCCACTGCCCTTCTGTGGTAGAGAATTCCACAGGTTCACCACCCTCTGAGTGGAGAAATTTCGGTCGCTGCCTCCCTCCCTCCCTCTCGGTCCCTCCCTCCCCTCTCCTGGTCGCCCCATCTTTCTGATTGCTACCCCCCCCCCCCCCCCCTCTCTCGGTCACACCCATCCTTCCCATTCGCTTTCCCTCCCTCTTCCGAGACCTACATGAGGTTCGCTGCCGGCAGAGCAGCAGCCCAAATTGAAATGTCTTCGCTGGCGAACTGTCCGGTGACGCCCAGTAGGTATCTGCAGCTCGCCAGTCTGATGTTAATGAGGCCCGATGCCCAATATTGGGTGGACCTTGGGCCTACCCATTCCAGTGCTGCACCCAGTTTGCGCCGGCAGGCCGTGAGAACCAATTTCTAGGCCAATATAGCCAACCAATACAGAGCAGCAATCAACAAAGCCAATAGAACATTCAACTACATAGCCAAAACAGTACAATGCAGGTCAAAGGAAGACATGATCAAAACTGTACAGAGTTCTGGTCAGACCCACCTTGAGTCCTGTGTCCAGCTCTGGTCAGACCCACCTTGAGTACTGTGTCCCAGTTCTGGTCAGACTCACCTTGAGTACTGTGTCCAGTTCTGGTCAGACCCACCCCGAGCACTGTGTCCAGTTCTGGTCAGACCCCACCTTGAGCACTGTGTCCAGTTCTGGTCAGACCCACCTTGAGCACTGGGTCCAGTTCTAGTCACTGAGACACAAGGGAGACATTCGAGTGCTGGAGACAGTGGAGAGAAGAGTCCCAGTGTCAGGCCGGAGTTATGGGGAAAGACTGGAGAAACTGGGCTTTTCAAACTGGAAAGGAGGTGACTAAGAGGTGATCTTGTAGAGGAATATAATATAGTTAATGGAATGGAGAAGGTAAATCCAAAATATTACTTCAAATAAATTGAGAGAATGGGACAAGGGGGTCACAGGGTCAAAGTAATAAAGAATAAATTTAAGACTGATATCGAAATTCTTCAGAGTGATCACATGGAATGGTCTACTGGACAGAGGAGGGTATGCAAAAACCCTGAAATCATTTAAACAACTAGATGTTACAGTGGGGGGAATGTAGGACCTTACTGGGTGGATGAATTAAGATGGGCCGAATGGCCTTCCTTATCTCTAAATATATCGTGACTGGGGTGACGTGCCAAGATGCTACCAATGGTGGAAGGCCTGCAACTGCACTCTGAAGATTCAAAGCACTTTTCAATGATATTTTTGTCAGTATAGGGAGCGTTACAGGTCAGTGATAGATAAACGTTAGAAATCCTGTTACAGCACCAACTACTGGCATCTGGGGGAATAATTACAGGTCAGTGTGGACATTTTAACATGAGAATCTCCAACGAAATATTTACATAGGGTTTTTCAGTGGAATGTGTGAGCCATGTACCAATTTTAACATGTTATGGATTAAACATCTTGAGTCAAATGTGTGTCTCTAGCTTCACATCTCTCAAAAGCGTTATGACAAATGCCGGGAACCCACAATTGCCAGGCAATGACCATCTCCAACAAAAAAAGGCCATACCTCCTCTCCTTGACCTTCAATATCTTAGGGGGTTCACCATTGACCAGAAGCTGAACTGGACCAGCCACATAAATGCAGTGGCTACAAGAGCAGGGCAGAGGCTTGGTATTCTGTGACGAGTGGCTCACCTCCTGACTCCTCAAAGCTTCTCCACCATCTACAAGCCTCAAGTCAGGACTGTGATGGAATATTCACTACTTACCTGGATGGGTGCAGATGCAACAACACTCAAGAAGCTCGACACCATCCAGGACAGAGCAGTTTCCTCTATCAGCATCCCTGCTACTGGATTCAATATCCACCCCCTCCACCACTGGCACACTGGTTCCAGTATGTACAATCTACAGGATACACTGCAGTAACTCATCAAGCTTATCTCAACAGCACCTACCAGCTCTGCGACATCTACCATCAAGAAAGACAAGACCACCATCACCTTGAGACCAGGAGAGGGGGTTGCAGAGGCTGATGGGGGCTTGGGGTCCTGGGAGGGGTGGGTAAGAGGCTGGAGCAGCTATTGGTGACAGGGTCATGGCGCAGGATGCACTATTCAGAAAGCCCTGTATTAATACAACAGCAGCTTTTGCTGATTAAATAAAACAGGCCTTTCTAAGTTTTGAACATGATCTAAACAACAAAATAAACAGACTTTGGTTCTGCGTTACCTATGTTCAGTTTCCAAGGTAATTCTTTATTGAATATCCAAAAATAGTTCAGTATTTTCAGACACAGCGACATAGACGCATGAATGGGCAACACATCTGCCAATTTTTTTGTATCCTCTCTGAATATTATAACTATGTACATTTTAATATATCAGCAATTATAAAACTGCAAACCTTCCGGGGTCGCTCAGTAGGTGGGGGGTCCTCCACTGATGCCTCAATTTCACTGGCTGGAATCCACGTATCATAACTGGAGGGACACAACACAGGGAGAATTTCTACACATGGTCACAGTGCTAATATCTTCACCTACAAGTTCTTTGAAGTTACCCCTACTCCTTAACAAAATGTTATTAAAGCATTAAAACTTTTCAGATCCAGCCTCTAGATTGCTGCTTATAACAATGTTCTATCAGCATTCTGGTAAGCCTCCTTTTTCTGTTTCATTCTCAATTCTAATCTCAATTTCTTTAGTCATCAGGGAGCTCTAGCTTTGGACGCTCTTCCTTTCCCCCTCATAGGAATGTGTTTAGTCTCTACCTGAATGATATCCTCTTTGAAGGCCTCCCATTGCTCATTTATTGTTTTACCTGCCAATCTTTGATTCCACTTGGGCACGATCCCCATTCAACTCACTGAAATTTGCCCTCCTCCAGTTAGGTATTTTCACATTTGATTGTTCCTCGTCCTTTTCCGTAACTATTCTAAACCTAATGATATTATGATCACTGTTCCCCAAATGCTCCCCCACTGAAACATGCTCCACTTGCCCCACTTCATTCCCCAGAACTAGATCCAGTACTGCTTCCTTCCTTGTCGGGCTGGAAACACACTGATCAAGAAAGTTCTCTTGTACACATTTCAGGAATTCCTCCCCCTCGTTGCCCTTTACACAATTATTTTCCAAGTCTATATTAGGATAATTGAAGTCCCCCATTATCACAACTCTACTGTCTTTCTGAAATTCAAGAAATTTACATCTTTCTGATCAAAAAATTTATGCGTAGTGAGATTTCGGCGTAAAACTGGCGCATATCAGTTACGCGCAAATTCCCTCGGGAAAAAACTGCAAGACTCTGCTCTGACGCTGTAGTCACGCCAAAACTTTCCAGGAAAGTGTGGTGGGATATTGGTTTGACAATCTGCAGATGGTAAGGATGCTGGGCTGGGCTTTTTTGAACTGTTTGTCTGTTCAGTAGTCTCAGACAGTTGTGTCGCACACCTGGAATCAGTGTCTATGTGCTGTCCACCACCCCGCAAAGTGCTTCGAGGCACCTCTCCACACCAGGAACGCTATAGGAACATAAATTATCACTCACACTTTTCAATACCTCAGTGCAGAGATTAACTGACAGTTTTGAATTAAAAGGTGTGAAACACTGTATCTGCCTGGGACATAAAACTGATTAAATCAGGTGCACACCCTCTGCCTCCTAAGGTTGTCCTGGATTGGCTCGCCGATGGATATTTCTCCCCTCTAACGAAGACTGACCCACCTTGCTTTATGTTGCACCATACCCCCTGCCCTAACCACTGTGGTGGCGCCATGCACTCGTCTCCAGATCCCTTACCCTATATCCTTACTCCTCCAGCTCCTTCTCTACACTTGAATACCCAACCCTCCAATCTGTTCAAGATCCCCTTTGTCTGCCACCTCCTCATGTCTCCAGATGCCTTCTTCACTCTTGTCAGATTTCAACCCTCTGTACTGAGCAACTCTTCATCCTCAGTGATTTCAATTTTGACTTGAACTCATTCTCCTACCTCTGCTGACTTCCTCGCCCTGCTCATCTCGATTAAGTTCATGCTCCGCATCAAATTCCCAACCACCCCTTCAATCTCTTAATCACACCTGGCCCTGGAGCGCACTGATCACTTTCTCATCTCCTTTCTCCAACACAACCTCCTGCCTGCTTCAAACCCCTCCACTGTCACTTTCCATGCTATGAAAAAAAATACCTCCCATTACCCTCACAAGCGCCCTTGCAATCCCCAACCTTCTTCTCATCTGGCCTGCCACCTGAGGCAACATCAATGCTTCTGTTGATCTGCTACACAATTGCCGCACCTCTACTTTTGCCACCCTTGCCGCTCCCCGCCTCCCAGACAGTCTCCCACTCCCATCGCTGCCCCTGTACAATAGCTACTTCTGCAGGCTGCAAGGTTGAATGCACGTGGCAAGCAACGGGGCTAGCTGGCTCTCTCAAGCTCTTGTGTCGCTCCCTTTTCAAGGCCAAATTCTCAAACTACTCAAAGATCATCCTGAAGCGCAGGAATAACTCCAAAATCCTATTCTTCACTGCCAACCATCACCTCAGATCTTCTCCCACTCAACCTTCATCCTCATCTCAGACACCAAATAGGAGGAATTCATCGAATTCATGTACAAAACAAAGCCATCCACACACCTACATCTGCATTGTTTAACTGCCCCTCCATTACTCTCCAACTCCCAGCATTCCCTCCTCCCAAATGAATTCTCACTCATCCTGTAGTTCATAGTTTATCCCCCATCACTTTCTCAACCATATATCTCATGCATAAAGTGCACCATCTGCTCCCTTGATCCCCTCCTGTTCCAGCTCCTGACTGCCCAACTTCACATTCTCATCTGCATATTTGTTGACATCATCAACCAATTTCGTATCCATGCTGCTACTGCCCCCTTTATTCTATGGGCTTCAATTTGCAATTGTTTTGCAAATGTTAGACCCTTGTTCAAAAAAGGGTGTAAGGATAAACCCAGCAACTATAGGCCAGTCAGTTTAATCTCAGTGGTGGGGAAACTTTTAGAAATGATAATCTGGGACAGAATTAAGTCACTTCGACAAGGGTAGATTGATTAGGGAAAGCCAGTGTGGATTTGTTAAAGGCAAATCGTGTTTAACTAACTTGATAAGAGTTTTTTGATGAGGTAACAGAGAGGGTAGATGAGGGCAATGCAGTTGATGTGATGTATATGGACGTTCAAAAGGCGTTTGATAAAGTGCCGCATGGCAGGCTTATCATCAAGATTGTAGCCCATGGTATAAAGGGGTAGTAGCAGCATGGATACAGAATTGGATAAGTGACAGGAAACAGAGTGTAGGGGTGAACGGTTGTTTCTCGGACTGGAGGGAGGTGTACAGTGGTGTTCCCCAGGGGTCGGTGCTGGGACCACTGCTTTTCTTGATACATATTAATGACTTGGACTTGGGTGTACAGGGCACAATTTCAAAATCTGCAGATGACACAAAACTTGGAAGGGTAGTAAACAGTGAGGAGGATAGTGATAGACTTCAAGAGGATATAGACAGACTGGTGGCATGGGCGGACACGTAGCAGATGAAATTTAACGCAGAAAAATGCGAAGTAATACATTTCGGTAGGAAGAATGAGGAGAGGCAATATAAACTAGAGGGCACAACTCTAAATGGGGTACAGGAACAGAGAGATCGGGGGGTATATGTGCACAAATCGTTGAAGGTGGCAGGGCAGGGCGAGAAAGTGGTTAAAAAAGCATATAAATAGAGGCCTAGAGTACAAAAGTATGGAAGTCATGATGAACCTTTATAAAACACTGGCTCGGCCACAACTGGAGTATTGGGTCCAGTTCTGGGCACCACACTTTAGGAAAGATGTGAAGGCCTCAGAGAGGGTGCAGAAGAGATTTACTAGAATGATTCCAGGGATGAGGGCCTTTCGTTACGTGGATAGACTGGAGAAGCTGGGATTGTTCTCCTTGTACAGAAAAGGCTGCGAGGAGATTTGATAGAGGTATTCAAAATCATAAAAAGTCTAGACAGAGTAGATAGAGAGAAACTGTTCCCATTGGCAGAAGGGTCAACAACCAGAGGACATAGATTTAAGGTGATTGGCAAATGAACCAAAGGTGACATGAGGAAAAACCTTTTTACACAGCGAGTGGTTAGGATCTGGAATGCACTGCCCGAGGGGGTGGTGGAGGCAGATTCAATCATGGCCTTCAAAAGGGAACTGGATAAGTACTTGAAAGGAAAAAACGTGCAGGGCCACGGGGATAGGGCGGGGGAGTGGGACTAGCTGGATTGCTCTTTCACAGAGCTGGTGCGGATTCGATGGGCCAAATGGCCTCCTTCCGTGCTGTAACCTTTCTATGATTCTATGACTCTAATTTTGCTGACAAGCCTATTATGTGGCATTTTATCAAATGCCTTTTGAAAGTCCATATACACAACATCAAACGCATTGCCCTCATCAACACTCTCTGTTACCTCATCAAATAACTCAATCAAGTGAGTTAAACATGATTTGCCTTTAATAAATCCATGCTGGCTTTCCTTTATTAATCCACACTTGTCCAAGCGACTATTAATTTTGTCCCGGATTATCATTTCTAAAAGCTTCCCCACCGTCGAGGTTAAACTGACTGGCCTTTAGTTGCTGGGTTTATCCTTACACTTGCAATTCTCCAGTCCTCTGGCATCACCTCCATATCGAAGGATGATTGGAAGATTATGGCCAGTACCTCCGCAATTTCCACCCTTACTTCCCTCAGCAACCTAGGATACATCCCATCCGGACCGGGTGACTTATCTACTTTACGTACAGCTAGCCTTTCTAGCACCTCCTCTTCATCAATTTTTAGCCCATCCAGTATCTTAACTACCTCCTCTTTTACTGTGACTTTGGCAGCATCTTCTTCCTTGGTAGGAAAAAAAAATTTAAATTTAAAACTTGACATTTTTAAAATCTCCTATATCAATTCACAACCTGAAGGAATGAGACTCCACACTTATAATCTTTTACTTTCTGAGCAAGAGAGGATGATTAGTAGCCATTAGCAATTATCATGTTGTTGAAAAGGTACTTAAGTTGATAATTACTAGACTTTCTGCGGCAAGTTTAATGGGCAATTAGTGTGCAAATGCAGCAACTTCATGAAAATCACGGGGAGGTTAAGCGTGAGATGCCGTTTTCGTGAAGCTAACGGCAGAGCGGTGCAAATCGGCCAGCAACTTGTGGCGATTCGCAATTCACGGGGTATCTCTTCCTCGCCACAAGTTGCTGGCCGACTTGCGCATTAATAATGGTGTATGTCGTTCAGGTGCTGTTATTTTTTCAGCAATATCTGGCCCATTATATGAAGTAGTCCCTGGAGGAGTGGCCTGCGACCTATACACATAAGTCTCCACTATTTTCTTTTCTTCATGCCACTGCTCCTGGAGACCCACAATTTCATGAGCTAAAAGGGAGGAAATCCAGCTCTGCCTTTTTAGGTTGAACTGGAGACCCAGTACTGTCAACAGTGACAGTATTGTGTATTTTCTGTCAACAGCAATCCATTATTGGAAAATTGCTACAAGTTACTGAATAGCCATTAGAAGATGTGAAAATCTGGGCAATTAAACGAAATGTGCAACGAGCCAGAACATGTAACTGTTACCCCAATATGGACTGGGACAGTAACAGTGTGAAGGGCAAAGAAGGAGAGGAATTCCTGAAATGTGTTCAAGGGAACTTTTTGGAACAGTGTGTTTCCAGCCCAACCAGGAAGGAAGCAGTGCTGGATCTAGTTCTGGGGAATGAAGTGGGGCAGGTGGAGCATGTTTCAGTGGGGGAGCATTTGGGGAACAGTGATCGTAATATCATTAGGTTTAGAATAGTTATGGAAAAGGAAGAGGAAGAATCCAATGTGAAAATATCTAACTGGAGGAGGGTTAATTTCAGTGAGTTAAAAGGGGATCTTGCTCAGGTGGATTGGAATCAAAAATTGGCAGGCAAAACAGTAATTGAACAATGGGAGGCCTTCAAGGAGGAGCTCATTCAGTAAAAGAGTAGACACATCCCTAACGAGGGGAAAGGAAGGGCATCCAAAGCTAGAGCTCCCTGGATGACTAAAGATATAGAGATTAAAATGAAACAGAAAAAGGAGGCTCATGATAAATGTCAGGCTCATAATACAGTAGTGAACCAGGCTGAATACAGAAAGTACAGAGGAGATCTGAAAAGGGGAATAAGAGGGGCAGAGAGAGAGTATCAGAATAGATCAGCAGCTGACATTAAAGGCAACCCAAAAGTCTTTTATAAACATATAAAGAGTAAAAGGGTAATCAAAGGAAGGGTGGGACCGATTAGGAACAAAAATGGAGATCTTCTTGTGGAGGCAGAGGGCATGGCTGAGGTACTAAATGAATACTTCGCATCTGCCTTCACTAAAGAAGAGGATGCTGCCAGTGTAGCAGTAAAGGAGGAGGTAGCAGCGATATTGGATACGATAAAAATAGATAAAGAGGAGATTGGCAGTACTCCAAGTAGAAAAGTCACCCGGTCCAGATGGGATGCATCCTCGGTTACTGAGGGAAGTAAGGGTGGAAATTGCGGAGGATCTGGCCACAATCTTCCAATCCTCCTTAGATATGGGGACGGTGCCAGAGGACTGGAGGATTACAAATGTCACATCCCTGTTCAAAAGGCGTTTGATGAAGTACCACATAATAGACGTGTTAGCAAAATTAAAGCCCACTGTATTAAAGGGACAAGGGGATTAACCCGGCAATTACAGGCTGGTCAGCCTAACTTCAGTGGTGGGGAAACTTCTAGAGTGAATAATCCAGGACAAAATGAATTGGCACTTGAAAACGTATGGACTAATAAGTGAAAGTCAGCACAGATTTGTTAAAGGAAAATTGTGTTTGATTAACTTGATTGAGTTCATTGATGAAGTAACAGGGAGGGTTGATGAGGGTAGTGCGGTTGATGTTGTGTATATGAACTTTCAAAAGGCGTTTGATGAAGTACCACATAATAGATTGTTAGCAAAATTAAAGCCCACTGTATTAAAGGGACAGTGACAGTGTGGCTACAAAATTGACTAAGGGACAGAAAGCAGAGCAGTGGTGAAATGTTATTTTTCAGACTGGAGGGACGTATATAGTGGTGTTCCCCAGGGATCAGTATTAGGACCACAGCTCTTTTTGATATATATTAATGACTTGGACTTGGGTAAAGAGGGCATAAACTCAAAGTTTGCAGATGACACGAAACTCAGAAATGTAGTAAACAATGTGGAGGATAGTGATAGACTGGTGAAATGGGCAGTCACATGGCAGATGAAATTTAACACAGAGAAGTATGAAGTGATACATTTTGGTGGGAAGAATGAGGAGAGGCAATATAAACTAAATGGTACAATTTTAAAGGGGGTGCAGGAACAGAGAGAACTGGGGGTGCACATACATAAATCTTTGAAGGTGGCAGGGCAAGTTGAGAAGGCTGTTAAAAAAGCATATGTGAAACTGAGCTTTATTAATAGAGGTATAGAATACAAAAGGAAGGAAGTCATGCTGAACCTTTATAAAATATGGTTAGGCCTCAGCTGGAGTAGTGTGTTCAATTCTGGGCACCACACTTTAGGAAGGATGTCGAGGTTTCAGAGAGGATGCAGAAGAGATTTATTGGAATGGTACCAGGGATGAGGGACTTCAGTTACGTGGATAGACTGGAGAAGCTGGGATTGTTCTCCTTAGAACAGAGAATGTTGAGAGGAGATTTGATAGAGGTGTTCAAAATCATGAAGGGTTTAGATAAAGTAAATAAAGAGAAACTGTTCCCAGTGGCAGAAGGGCCGAGAACCAGAGGACACAGGTGATCAGCAAAAGAACCAAAGGTGTCATGAGGAAAAACTTTTTTACGCAGCGAGTAGTTATGATCTGGAATGCGTTGCCTGAAAGGGTGGTGGAAGCAGATTCAATCGTGGCTTTCAAAAAGGAATTGGATAAATACTTGAAGGGAAAAGATTTGCAGGACGACGGAGAAAAAGTGGAAGAATGGGACTAACTGGATTGCTCTTACAAAGGGCTAGCACGGGCTTGATGGCGCGAATGGCCTCCTTCTGTGCTGTAACCGTTCTATGATTTTTTCCCAGGACTGTAAATTCTGGAGCTCCTCACCTCCCTCGGTCTTCCCTTCCTCCTGCAATCTACCGGCTCCTAAACCCAAGCTTGAGGTCAACTCATCATGACTTTTTAAAAAAATTTGTTCATGGGATGTGGGCGTCGCTGGCGAGGCCAGCATTTATTGCCCATCCCAAATTGCCCTTGAGAAGGTGGTGGTGAGCCGCCTTCTTGAACCGCTGCAGTCCGTGTGGTGAAGGTTCTCCCACAGTGCTGTTAGGAAGGGAGTTCCAGGATTTTGACCCAGTGACGATGAAGGAACGGTGATATATTTCCAAGTCGGGATGGTGTGTGACTTGGAGGGGAACGTGCAGGTGGTGTTGTTCCCATGTGCCTACTGCCCTTGTCCTTCTAGGTGGTAGAGGTCGCGGGTTTGGGAGGTGCTGTCAAAGAAGCCTTGGCGAGTTGCTGCAGTGCATCCTGTGGATGGTGCACACTGCAGCCACAGTGCGCCGGTGGCGAAGGGAGTGAATGGTTAGGGTGGTGGATGGGGTGCCAATCAAGCGGGCTGCTTTGTCCTGGATGGTGTTGAGCTTCTTGAGTGTTGTTGGAGCTGCACTCATCCAGGCAAGTGGAGAGTATTCCATCACACTCCTGACTTGTGCCTTGAAGATGGTGGAAAGGCTTTGGGGAGTCAGGAGGTGAGTCACTCGCCACAGAATACCCAGCCTCTGACCTGCTCTTGTAGCCACAGTATTTATATGGCTGGTTCAGTTAAGTTTCTGGTCAATGGTGACCTCCAGGATGTTGATGGTGGGAGATTCGGCAATGGTAATGCCGTTGAATGTCAAGGGGAGGTGGTTAGACTCTCTCTTGTTGGAGATGGTCATTGCCTGGCGCGAATGTTACTTGCCACTTATGAGCCCAAGCCTGGATGTTGTCCAGGTCTTGCTGCATGCGGGCTCGGACTGCTTCATTATTTGAGGGGTTGCGAATGGAACTGAACACTGTGCAATCATCAGCGAACATCCCCATTTCTGACCTTACGATGGAGGGAAGGTCATTGATGAAGCAGCTGAAGATGGTTGGGCCCAGGACACTGCCCTGAGGAACTCTTGCAGCAATGCCCTGGGGCTGAGATGATTGGCCTCCAACAACCACCACCATCTTCCTTTGCGCTAGGTATGACTCCAGCCACTGGAGAGTTTTCCCCCTGATTCCCATTGACTTCAATTTTACTCGGGCTCCTTGGTGCCACACTCGGTCAAATGCTGTCTTGATGTCAAGGGCAGTCACTCTCACCTCGCCTCTGGAATTCAGCTCTTTTGTCCATGTTTGGACCAAGGCTGTAATGAGGTCTGGAGCCGAGTGGTCCTGACGGAACCCAAATTGAGCATTGGTGAGCAGATTATTGGTGAGTAAGCGCTGTCGACGACACCTTCCATCACTTTGCTGATGATTGAGAGTAGACTGACGGGATGGTAATTGGCCGGATTGGATTTGTCCTGCTTTTTGTGGACAAACCTGGGCAATTTTCCACATTGTCGGATAGATGCCATTGTTGTAGCTGTACTGGAACAGCTTGGCTAGAGGCGCAGCTAGTTCTGGAGCACAAGTCTTCAGCACTACAGCCGGGATGTTGTCGGGGCCTAAAGCCTTTGTTGTATCCAGTGCACTCAGCCGTTTCTTGATATCACGTGGAGTGAATCGAATTGGCTGAAGACTGGCTTATGTGATGGTGGGGATATCGGGAGCAGGCCGAGATGGATCGTCCACTCGACACTTCTGGCTGAAGATGTTTCCAAACACTTCAGCCTTGTCTTTTGCACTCATGTGCTGGATTCCGCCATCATTGAGGATGGGGATGTTTGCAGAGCCTCCTCCTCCCGTTAGTTGTTTAATTGTCCACCATCATTCACGACTGGATGTGGCAGGACTGCAGAGCTTTGATCTGATCCGTTGGTTGTAGAATCGCTTAGCTCTGTCTATAGCATGTTGCTTCCGCTGTTTAGCATGCATGTAGTTCTGAGTTGTAGCTTTACCATGTTGGCACCTCATTTTTCGGTACGCCTGGTGCTGCTCCTGGCATGCTCTTCTACACTCCTCATTGAACCAGGGTTGATTCCCTGGCTTGTTGGTAATGGTAGAGTGAGGAATATGCCAGGCCATGAGGTTACAGATTGTGCTGGAATACAATTCTGCTGCTGCTGATGGCCCACAGCACCTCATGGATGCCCAATTTTGAGCTGCTAGATCTGTTCTGAATCTATCCCATTTAGCACGGTGACAGTGCCACACGACACGTTGGATGGTATCCTCAGTGCGAAGACAGGACTTAGTCTCCACAAGGACTGTGCGCTGGTCACTCCTACCAATACTGTCATGGACAGATGCATTTGCGACAGGTAGATTGGTGAGGACGAGGTCAAGTAAGTTTTTCCCTCGTGTTGGTTCGCTCACCACCTGCCGCAGGCCCAGTCTGGCAGCTATGTCCTTCAGGACTCGGCCAGCTCAGTCAGTAGTGGTGCTACCGAGCCACTCTTGGTGATGGATATTGAAGTCCCCCACCCAGAGTACATTCTGTGCCCTTGCTACCCTCAGTGCTTCCTCCAAGTGGTGCTCAACATGGAGGAGGACTGATTCATCAGCTGAGGAAGGACGGTAGGTGGTAATCAGCAGGAGGTTTCCTTGCCCATGTTTGACCTGATGCCATGAGATTTCATGGGGTCCAGAGTCAATGTTGAGGACTCCCAGGGCCACTCTCTCCTGACTGTATATCACTGTACCGCCACCTCTGGTCGGTCTGTCCTGCCGGTGGGACAGGACATACCCAGGGATGGTGATGGAAGAGTCTGGGACGTTGGCTGAGAGATATGATTCTGTGAGTATGGCTATGTCAGGCTGTTGCTTGACTAGTCTGTGGGACAGCTCTCCCAATTTTGGCACAAGTCCCCAGATGTTAGTGAGGAGGACTTTGCAGGGTCGACTGGGCTTGGTTTGCCTTTGTCATGTCCAGTGCCTAGTGGTCCGATGCCGGGTGGTCCTTCCAGTTTTATCCTTATTATGACTTTTTTTAGCGAGATTTTACAACTGAGGGGCTTGCTCGGCCATTTCAGAGGGCAATTAAGAATCAACCACATTGCTGTGGGTCAGACCGGGTAAGGACGGCAGGTTTCCTTCTCTAAAGGACATTAGTGAACCAGATGGGTTTTTACGACAATCCGGTAGTTTCATGGCCACCATTACTGATACTAGTATTTTAATTCCAGATTTTATTTAATTAATTGAACTTAATTAATTAAATTTAAATTCCCCAGCTGCCATGGCAGGATTTGAAATCATGACTCTGGATTATTAGTCCAAGCCTCTGGATTGCTAATCCAGTAAGATAACCACTATGCTACCGTACCCAATTTATCTTGCTTTCTCTCCTACTCTTTCCAACCCTGATGGTGTCCTGCACCATGGCCCTCAGCCCTTCTCCTGGATTTCTAAACAATAAAAAAAGACTTTGACAAAGGTACATGTCGACTCCAAAATCAATTATGTGTGTGGTCTCACAGATCTGTCAAAATATGTTAACTGAGAAACTCTATAGTATTAGGATACTAATATTATTGTATGTACATGCTTCATGTAAGACTAGAAATTTAGGTTACTGATTTGAAGTTGAAAAGGAACTCAGCTTCTACGTGAGTCATTGTGGTGGATGTCGTCCACTCCCCTGATTTTGGCCCGGTCATGATCTACCGTCTATTATGGACTCTCCAGCACCACTCCCCTCTCTCTGGTTCCTGGTGTGTTCCTCCTTGATTCCTGTTCTGCTCCCCTCTCTCCAGCTCCCATTCACCTTCTCATCCCCCACTCCCTGTCTGTGTACAGTCTGCTTTAAGCCCACAGTTCTTGCTCTCTGGGGACTAGATTTTTCCTCAGTTTCTTTGGGCTGGAAAGTAGGTCACAAGCCTTATACACATGTACGCAAGGTAATTCAATAAAGTTCACTGAGAATCATCTTTCCATGAATCTGTTCCTGAAAAATATCTGAGAATTCTCACCACATTTGTGTGCAGTATCAACTTAACCCAACAATTTGACTGAATATTCAAATCTAAGCGATGCAATTAAACGATCTATATTCAAAAAGTTATCAATTAGATATTTCAAAATGGAGACTGCTGTTTATTAGATTAACCTATAGTTCACCAGAAAATTTGCCTTATCAGTTACGTTTGTTTTGGATGAAGAAGGCCCTTCAGCACATTTTATCTCATCCTTCCAGAGTAAGAACCTTTGAGCACCTTCTCATCACAGCTATTAACATCTACTAGAGCAAGCAGATAAGAGCTGGATTTAACATCGTCTAAAGGACACTACCTCTGACAATGCAACAGTCCCTCAGTACTGAGTGTAATGTTAGCTCAGATTAGCTCAAGTCTTGGTTTGGAGCTGGAACCCACAATCAGCTGAGAATCCTGCTAACTGAGCCAAGCTGACACTTGACTAGTCTATCCTCCAGTCTATGCTGTTATACATATATGGCCATTTTAATGTAACACTGCTGAAAGCCTGGATACTTACCTGTCAGGACAATATCCCCAGTGTAGGAGGACCTGCTTTTCCCGCTTCATAATTGGCCGTACCCACTCTTCTGGAGGAGAAATGGTACACGTTAGAGACAGAGAGATTACAATTGTCATTTATTTTGACCTGTTCAAAAAAGGTGGGTATGTTTCACTGAAACAAAACAAATTTAGTGCTTTTCTGTATTACATGTACAACTGAAGAGATACAAGGTCTGTCAGGGCTAGCAGTGTGGTAGAAGGGAGTGTGCCTGCGGCCATCAGTTAGCTCTGGTAAGCAAGGCTAACAGCGTAACTCGTACAATGAAGTTACAATTACAGAGCAGTCCCACGAATGGGGATTTTATATCTTCCTGGCATGAACATGATTGATTTATACCACAATTTTTTAAACATGTATATCATTTTATACACAAATGTAAGCTACATCCACAATTCTCAGACTACACCAGGTATACAGGATAAAATTATTGATACCAGCTCTCAGATATGTAATGGAGGATTGTCAGTGATAAAGCTGCTGAATATGAATTTATCACAAGATAAATTAATTCACAATCACCACAAATGAGAGTGGATTGTTTTGGTTCCACTCAATCTTCTGCATTCAATCCCTTATCATCAAGTAGCTGTCACAAAGTCCTGCAAATTACTGAGGACTAAGGACACTGCAGAAGAGCCATAACACTAACTGGAAGGACAGATCTGCCAATGTGTGCAATGATTAAATGTAATCAGTAATGTTCAGTAAACATGTGAGCATTGTTCCATATGGCAGTCTAGCAATCAGAACCTGATTGAGACGTGCCCTGGAAGCTCAGGTAGAATGATCTTTAATCAGAGGGTGAAGAACCACCCAGAAGGTGGTTTCAGTGAAGAATGGACTCCAAATGGTTATCTGCCACCTGGTCATTAAGTTTGCCTCTAGCTTATGTCCCATGGTGTTGCTCACAGTGGGTCAGAGGAAATGCTGTTTTGTAAGAGCAGGCGATTTATACCATGAACCAAACAAGGTATTATTCTGCTGATAAAGTACACCCACGTGCAACTTAGCATGTTTCTTTTAAGTCTGTGAGTCAATTAGAGCTGATTTTCTCTTAGGTCAATTGGAGTTCAGACTTGCCTTTGTTTAACACTTTGTTAAGTGACGCAGAAGTTTCCATTTGTGACACCCGAAGTGTCACTGTCTCAAAACTTGTATATACCAGTGAATCTCTCACGGCTTTGCTCACAAGTAGTTTGGGTCTGGAAATGGTTGTAGTGTTTAAATGCTAAACAGCTCTTTCCTTTTAAGACCACTGCTCTAAATAAAGGTAATTGCAAATTATAAATTGATGAGAGCACTTGGGAGTGCTTGTAAATGTCAAACTCCAGGTCACTAACTGGCTGTCTCTCCTTTTTGTAAGGTTGCTTAGGCACTTTGAAGTGTGATATCAGAGTGAGATCGACACACATTAGATGCAAGATATCTATAATCTATTAATCAATATCTATCTATCTGAAATATATTAAAAGTCTTGTGTATAGTGCCCACTTCCTGTAACTGTCACGTTTATTTCCTGCAACACTTTCCTCATCGCACTTTGTTGATAATCACAAAACATCAAATTCAATGTTTAGAGACTTGTTAGAAAATGATAAACCAATGCTGTCAGACATAGGATTGCTCTCCACCCCCCCGCCCCACCCACAGCTGTCAGGTTCATGCTCATTTCCCGTTGTCACAATGTAGTAATATTGGTAATGCCTACATATAACATGTAACGATAACATCTGCTTCTAATATTTTTAATACTTAACACTAATGCCTGCTATTCAGTTGTCCCACCACTGGTGGCGCTACAATGCATGTCATCCACTCTACCCATCATTTTGGCCGAACATAACTACAACACATACCATAATCCTCCAACTAACTGTGGACAAGGCCATGGGGATTCACTCAGATAATAAAAGTTTTGAATGTAGCGTGTATCTTCACATACTTTTTGTGACATTTCTCTAATAGTTCTCGATCACACAAAATCATGGAGAAACTTATTCTAGCCTAAAAAATAACTTGCATTTACATAGCACCTTTCACATCCTCAGGACGTCCAAAAGCGCCTACAGCCAAAGACTTATTTTTGAAGTGTACTCACTGTCATGCAGGCAAACATGGCAATCAATTTGCATGCAGCGAGGTCCCGCAAAGAGCAATGAGATTAATGACCAGTGAACGTTTATGGAGGTGTTGGCCAAGGGATGTGTTTGCCAACACACTGAGAGAACTCAAATACTGCCATGTGATCTCTTACATCTGCCTGAACAGGCAGACTGCGCTTCAGTTTAACGTCTCATGCAAAAGATGGCACCTCTGACAATGCAGTACATCCACAATAGACCACGACACACCTTAGCCTTGAACCCTCGCTCTAGTTTCTCTACTATCTTCTTGCAAGCCTGCCTCCTGCTCCATTGCCACTAAACCGCTGACCACCCAACTTCCCTTCCTTGCTAGCTGGCAATGTAAATATGTCAATGGTTCCTTCTACTCAGATACTGTCCCCTTCCCTTTCAAAACTGCCATCACCTCCTCCTCAAAAAACCCAACCCGACCCGTGTCCTTGCAAACGAACACCCCCATCTCCCACCTCCCTTTCCTCTCCAGTCCTTGGACATGTTGTCTCCCAGATCCATGCCCGTCTCTCTGGCAACAACATGTCTGAATTCCTCCAATCAGGTTTCTGTCCTTCCCACAACACTGAAATGACCCGAATAAAGTATGTGACTGTGACCGTGGTGCACTTGTCATCCTCGTCCTCTCTACAGCCTTTGACACGGTTGACGACACTATCCTCCTCCAATCCCTCTTTGTTGTCCAACTCGGTGGGACTGCCCTCACTTGCTTCCACTCTTATCTAGCTGACTGTCTTCAGCCCCTGCGACAATCTCTGTACCCTCGCCACCCACTGCATTCCTCTCCCCGGCCACTGTTTCAGGTTGACTTAGACTGTTCGTAACCTCGTCACCCTATTTGACCCCATATCTTCTCCATTACAAAGACCACCTACTTCCACCTCTGTAACATCTCTCGCCTCCAGTCCTGCCTCAGCCCAACTGCAGCTGATGCACTCAAAGGAAAGCATCATCTTCAGACTCAACTATTCTAATGTTCTCCTGGCCGGCCTCCCATCCTCCAACCTCTACGAACTTCAGGCCATCCAAAACTCTGCTGCCCATATCCTATCCCCCACCAAGTCCCGCTCACCCACATTTGCTGACCTACATTGGCTCCTGGTCCTCAAACACCCCCAGTTTAAAATTCTTTATCATTCATGGCATTGTCCCTCCCTCCTCCAGCCCTTCAAGCCCTCCTCAAATTCTCCATTTCTCTGACTTTTGGCCGCTTGTTCATTCCCCTTCTTTGCCCTACCATTGGCAGTCGTGCCTTCAGCAACCTAGGTCCCATGCTCTGAAATTTCTAATGTCCAGAATAGGAAGTTTGAGCAGCTAGGGACTAAATTAAAAAGCAGAACCACAAAGGTGATAATCTCTGGATTATTACCTGAGCCACGAGCAAATTGGCACAGGGTAAATCAGATCAAAGAGATGAATGTGTGGCTCAAAGATTGGTGTGGGAGAAGTAGGTTTCGATTCGTGGGGCACTGCCATCATTACTGGAGGAAGAGGGAGCTGTTCCCTTGGGATGGGCTTCACCTGAACCATGCTGGGTTCTGACAAACTGAATAACCAGGGCAGTAGAGAAGGCTTTAAACTAAACAGATGAGTGGGGGGGGGCTCAGGTGGGGCGAAGTTCAGATTGATAAAGAGAAAAGACAAGGAAGTAGTACAGGAAAGTGATGGGGGTAATGATAAACAGAGTGTGTCAGGAAGGGACAGAGCGTACAAACATAAGAGTGCACTAGCAAATGGGGCCAGGGTAGGAAAGAATGGTAAAAAAACAAAATTAAAGGTTCTTTATCCGAATGCGCACAACATTCGTAATAAGATAGATGAACTGGTGGCACAAATAGAAACAAATGGGCATGATCTCATGGTTACAAGGTGACCAAGGTTGGGAGCTAAATATTCAGGGTTATTTAACATATCAGTGGGATAGGAAAAAAGGTAAAGGTGGTGGGGTAGCTCTGTTAATAAAGGATGAAATTGGTATAATAGTGAGAAATGATCTTGGCTCAGAAGATCAAGATATCGAATCAATTTGGGTGGAGGTAAGAAATAGCAAGGGAAAGAAATCACTGGTGGGAGTAGTATATAAGCCCCCTAACAGTCGCTACACGCAAAATATTAATCAGGAAATAAGGGGGGCTTGTAAAAAAGGTAATGTAATAATCATGGGCGATTTTAACTTTCACATAGATTGGACAAATCAAATTGGCAAAAATAGCCCTGAGGAGGAGTTCATAGAGTGTATTAGGGACTGTTTCTTAGACCAATACATCGGGGAACCAACCAGGGAACAGGCCATTTTGGATCTGGTAATGGGTAACGAAACAGGATTAATTAATGATCTCAAAGTAAAGGATCCCTTGGGAAGCAATGATCATAACATGATAGAATTTCACATCCAGTTTGAGAGCGAGAATCTTGGGTCTGAAACTATTGTATTAAACTTAAATAAGGGCAATTATAAAAGGAATGAGGGCAGAATTGGCTAAAGTGGACTGGGTGAACAGATTAAATGGTATGATGGTGGATAAACAGTGGCAAACATTAAAAAAGATATTTTATGACTCGCAACAAAAATATATCCCTGTGAGGAGGAAAGACTCCACAAAAAGGGTGAACCAACCATGGCTAACTAAGAAAGTCAAGGATGGTATCAGGTTAAAAGAAAAAGCATACAACATGGCAAAGATTACTGGTAAGCCCGAAGATTGGGAAAACTTTAAAAACCAGCAAAGGATGACTAAAAGAATAATAAAGAGGGAGAAAATAAATTGTGAGAGTAAACTAGCAAGAAATATAAAAACTGACAGTAAAAGCTTCTACAAGTATATAAAAAGGAAGAGGGTAGCTAAAGTAAACATTGGTCCCTTAAAGGATGAGACTGGGGAAATAATAATGGAAAACAAGGAAATGGCAGAGGAATTGAACAGATATTTTGTATCTGTCTTCACAGTAGAAGACACTAATAATGTACCAATAATAGTAGAAAATCAAGGGGCAAAGGGGAGGGAGGAACTAAAAACAATCACTATCACTAGAGAAAAAGTACTGGGTAAACTAATGGGTCTAAAGGCTGACAAGTCCCCTGGATCTGATGGCTTGCATCTGAGGATCTGAAAGGAAGTGGCTACAGAGATAGTGGATGCATTGGTTGTAATCTTCCAGAATTCACTAGATTCTGGAAAGGTCCCAGCGGATTGGAAAACTGCAAACGTAACACCCCTATTCAAGAAGGGAGTGAGACAGAAAGCAGGTAACTATAGACCAGTTAGCCTAACATCTGTCACTGGGAAAATGCTAGAATCCATTATTAAGGAAGTAGTATCAGGACATTTGGAGACTCATAATACAATCAAGGAGAGTCAACATGGTTTTATGAAGGGGAAATCGTATCTGACAAATTTATTAGAGTTCTTTGAGGAAGTAACGGGCAGGGTGGATAAAGGGGAACCAGTGGATGCAATATATTTGGATTTCTAAAAGGCATTTGATAAGGTGCCAAATAAAAGATTACTGCACAAGATAAGAGCTCATGGTGTTGGCGGTAATATACTGGCATGGATAGAGGATTGGCTAACTAACAGAAAATAAAGAGTTGGGATAAAAGGGTCATTTTCAAAATGGCAATCTGTAACTAGTGGGTGCTGTAGGGCTCAGTGCTGGGGCCTCAACTATTTACAATATATATCAATGACTTGGATGAAGGAACAGAGTGTCTTGTGGCCAAATTTGTTGATGATACAAAGATAGGTGGAAAAGCAAGTTGCGATGAGGACACAAAGTGTCTGCAAAGGGATATTGATAGGTTAAGAGAATGGGCAAAAATTTGGCAGATGGAATATAATGTGGGAAAATGTGAAGTCATCCACTTTGGGAGGAAAAATAAAAAAGCAAAATATTTGAATGGAGAAATACTACAAAATGCTGCGGTACAGAGGGATCTGGGTGTCCTCGTACATGAAACACAAAAAGTCAACATACAGGTGCAGCAGGTAATCCGGAAGGCAAACGGAATATTGGCCTTTATTTCTAGGGGGATGGAGTATAAAAGCAGGGAAGTCATGCTACAACTGTACAGGGTGCTGGTGAGATCACACCTGGGAGTACTGCATACAGTTTTGGTGCCCTTATTTAAGGAAGGACATACTTGCATTGGAGGCAGTTCAGAGAAGGTTCACTGGGTTGATTCCGGGTATGGAAGGGTTGTGTTATGAGAAAAGATTGAACAAGTTGGGTCTATACTCATTGGAGTTTAGAAGAATGAGAGGAGATCTTATTGAGACATAGAAGATTCTGAGGGGACTCGATAGGGTAGATGCTGAGAGGATGTTACCCCTCATGGGGGAATCTAAAACTAGGGGGCATAGTCTCAGAATAAGGGGTCGCCCATTCAAGACGGAAATGAGGAGGAATTTCTTCTCCCAGAGGGTCGTGAATCTTTGGAATTCTTTACCCCAAAAAGCTGTGGAGGTTGAGTCATTGAATACATTCAAGGCTGAGTTAGACAAATTTTTGATCAGCAAGGGAGTCAAAGGATATGGGAAAAGGCGGGAAAGTGGAGTTGAGGTAAAAATCAGATCAGCCATGATCTCATTGAATGGCAGAGCAGGCTCGATGGGCCGAATGGCCTACTCCTGCTCCTATCTCTTATGGTCTAAGCTTTCTAACATAATAAAAACATAAAAATTACATATTTACAATGACATGATTAAACTTATCAATAAATTTGCCTTTTGTATGTTTGAGTACCTTCATTCGTGTTTTCATAAATAAAAAGTGCTTCTGCCTCTCTCAAAAGCCTAGGCTTGAAGTTGATATTTTGACCCAGTGCGATCATTCTTAAAGTCAGTAAGATGGCGCTGCTTTAGCATGTGCAGAATTTCCCATCGTACATCAGTCAGATTCTATCAGCGTGAATGGCAAGCAGATTCAAAACTGGAAGAGCATATTGACCGACCCGATGGTGTAAAATGATTTTTGAATTTCTTTTAGAGTTTATCCAAATCATTTGAAAGCAAGCTCCAGAATGATTTTTTCATACAAAGTTTCATATCATCAACTGTTTAATTTTTAGCTCGGAGAGCTAAGATACAGAGAGATTTGAGTTTTTTTTCATTAAAAAAACAAATTGAATTTTCAAAGCTTTTCAGGTAAACATAAAGGGGTGAATTTCCTCCATGTTTTCAGTTCATTACCGGTGTATAAACTGCACAGGAAATGTCTTTTCGCCAGGAAGATTGGGTGGATGTAATTTTTGCCTGTTTTGCACCATTTAAACACCTCTCTCCCAACTTCCCTTGCACTTTTTGAGTCTTCCCACAATCTGTCCACCTAATCCCCACTAGCCTCATGTGCATACATCAGAGTGAGAGCCCGTGGTGCAGCAGCTGAGAGTTTCCTGGGTTTGTACTCCTTGTACACTCTGGGTAAGTTAGACTGAGATACATGAGGTGCAGCAGCTGAGAGTTTCTTGGGTTTGTACTCCTTGTACACTCTGGGTAAGATAGACTGAGATACATGAGGTGCAGCAGCTGAGAGTTTCCTGGGTTTGTACTCCTTGTACACTCTGGGTAAGTTAGACTGAGATACATGAGGTGCAGCAGCTGAGAGTTTCCTGGGTTTGTACTGTTGGCCAGGGGCTGCAGAAAACTACTGAGTTTAATTCGAATTGCTAACAAAGACACTAACTTTTGAACTGAGGTGACCTGGAGTTCAGTCACTGGTCTGAACTGGCCAGAACCGGTTTGAATTCGTTCCGCTTCTTAGAGGGACAAAGGAGCTTTGATGAGACACCAGGCCTTATTTAGAAAAGGAGTAATGAGGTGATGCTACCTAATCCCTTGGAACAGAGCCAATCAGGGGATGACACTGACCACTCCAGCAACTTTAAGCCAACTGGAGAAGACAGCATCATTCGAAAAGACAGGCTTGAAGTTAAAACTGAAGAATTGCAGGCTTGGGGCCAGTGTGTTTGTGAGGAAGACTCCGGAGTCTAACCATCGCGGAAGTAGGGACCCTACGTCAGGGACGTAGAGACGACGTCGGGAAAGAGAGAACGAATCGCCTGGCCAGCGTTATCTCTCCTTTCCGGGTAATATAATATCCTTTCTATTCTGTGACCACTCAGGGAGTGTTAGTCAGAGAAACCTCGTGGGTGTGCATTTAAATCCTAGTTTGAGTATAAAACTGTATAACCTGCTGTAAACTGCATGCCGATATCTAACCAGACGTATAAGCGGTATGTACATGATCTAATAACGTTAATAAAGCAAATCGAGAATTAAGAGAGAATTGACTCCTCTCTGTGTACTAAGCCAAAACCGTTACCGGTGACTTCCGGTCAACATCTTTGGCGTCCCTGGGTGGGCTCGAGGATAAATCTCTCCGTTGCGTCAGTGGGAGCCTCGAGGCGAACTGAATTTGGCAAAGTATACAGAGAACAGGAGTTTGGGTTAATTCATAGTTAATAACACAAGATGACGAATAAAGGGAAATCACCAAGCCCTGGGGACTTGGACTGTTTTGATTGGAAGGGACGCCTTCAAAAATACGTAATAGGGAAGTGGCCGCAATACGGGGAGTATGCAGGTCACATGGGAGACAAGGGAACACCTGTTGGGAAGGTCCTTTGGAAAATTGCGCAAAGATGTCAGATAGGAAATTTAAAAAAATACAGAAGTCCGTAGCGATCGGATGTTTACTTGAGGAATGGATAGAATGCCGACAGCAGGCTAGGGGAGAGAGAGAGAGGAACATCAGAAAATCCAAGACGGATTAGGGGACGAGAATAAAAAACTCCGTGAGGAGACAGCCCGCCTTCATGAGAAGGTAACTGATCTACAGGGACAGAGAAGTGCAGATTTGATGCACATGAACCAATATCAGTTACAGTGCGAAAAATTGACTAATGAAAAGAGTAAGAGAGAGGGAGAAGCCCAAGCAGCTAAAGCTGAGGTGGAGATATGGAAACAACAATGTAGTGATTTAAAAACTGCTATGAATGTGATTCACAGATCAGCTCAGGAGAAGAGTAGTAGTACTGGCGATCACACAACGTGTCAGAAACTGATAGGGAGGCTGCAAGATCAGCTAGCCGCACAGAGGGGCATATTGTGTGCTTTCGCACCCGGAAGAGGTGAAGAAAGTGGTCTAGGGGATGTAGATTGGGATGATTTAGCAGACGAGGCGGATAGATACAGCAGCGGTGATGGGGACCCACCGCCAGCATGTGCTCCAGAGCCGAAAAAAACGTCTGCCCCAATGGCCCCCCTTGTCACCACTAGAGCACAGATGGGGGAAGATGGCCAGGATATGACATATTCCACCCCACTTGGGGTACAGGAACTGAGGGTTATTGCGAAAGATATTGGAACGTGTGCGCCTGGGTATGATCCTAGGGAGTTGTTCCTAGCGGTCAGGCAACAGAGAGCGATACACGGCTTAGACGATGCTGAGGAAAGAAAATTAATCCTAATATGCCTACACCCACATATACACTCCGCCCTACCGGAGGAACAAAAACTTGGTAGAGGCACAAATGAGGCCTTAAAGGACCAGGTATTATCTGTCATGGGCGATAACAGAGGGGATCCAGTGGAGACGCTGATGAAATGCTATCAAAGGAAAGGTGAACACCCCACTGTATTTTCGGCCCGCATTTGGGCGGTGTTTCAGGGGGTCTATGGTACAGACTTAGACAGGGATAATTTACAGCAGGAGGTTAGGAACCGATGGCTGAGAACACTAGTGTCGCATGGCACTGAGGAGTCGAGGAAGGCACTAGATCAGTTTGACCCCGCTGATGACACACATACGGAACCCTGGATAATTAGGAAGATGGTTAGAGTATGGGAAAGGGAAATACCAAAACGATCCAAGGCATCCGGGGACAGAGCAATGCCTGTTAAAGATCAGACGATAACCTGGAGAAATGAAGGGAGGGGACCTACTCAGGGGGAACCCCCTCCAGCTTATCAGACAGTGGGAAGAGGTAGAGGAAACTTCTCAGGAACAGGGAGAACTCAAGGCGAGGTGTCCAAATGCTATAACTGTGGCCAAGAGGGACACTTTGCAAGGGACTGCCCGAACCCGAGACGAGAGAATGCAGGTCGGGGAAGAAATCAGAGCCGACCCATGGAAGGGCCGAATAGACCAAATCCTCAGTGTGATACGATAGAAATATCACCGAGTTCCGGGTTGTACCCCGAACTGCAATGACGGTCTCAGGCCTCTCCGTTATGGGTGTGTGACGCGTGGTTGGATGACACGGGGAGACCCCTAGTGAATGGTAGGGTCGGAGGCCACCCTCTTACATTCCTTTGGGACACAGGGGGATCCCGAACCACCGTTAACACCACTCAGATCAATGACATAGATTGGAAAATTCAAAACAAAATTATTCTAAGTGGATTCACAGGGCATTCACAAGTGGGATATGTGAGTGTACCGTTGGAAGTCGGTGTGGGAGACATAGTGATAGAGCATTCAGTGTTCCTTATTAAATTACCCAGAGAACAAGAACATATATTAGGGAGTGACTATATGGCCAAAGCGGGATTTTGCTTCGACCCTGTTAATTGTATGATTTGGCAAATGCCTTTGGGCATGGACAGTATAAATCACACACTCGTCCTGGTGGGGGAATATCAGGATAGGATATGCATGATCGGGGAAATGTGGATAGAACCAGGAGAAATGAGTAACGATCGTGAAGTACAACAGATTATTGCACAAAACTCAATAGTATTTGCCCGACATAAACATGATTGTGGGAAAATGACCGGGAGTGTGTGTATACAAGGTCCAGACCCCAAACCACAGAAGCAGTATGGTTTCCCAAAGCAAGCAGAAGAAGAGATAGAGAAGGTGATACAGAGTCTGCTGCAGCAAGGGATATTAAGACCAACAGCTTCAACTAATAACGCACCTATTTGGCCAGTAAGGAAACCCGATGGTAGCTGGCGACTAACGATAGACTACAGAGAATTAAATAAAGTCACCCCGCTAACAACCCCTACTGTGGCAACTAGCCCAGAGACAGTAGTTCGACAAAATGAGGATGCGCAGTGGTTTATGGTTTTGGACATAAGTAACGTTTTTTGGTCTATTCCACTGGAGAAAGAATGTCAATATAAATTTGCATTTACTTTCCAAGGACAGCAATATACATGGACCGCCCTGCCGCAGGGGTTTCACAATTCCCCGTCCATATTTCACCAACGGCTGAGGGAAGGGTTAAAAGGATTCTCGAGGCCTGAATGTCTAGTGCAGTATGTAGGCGATTTACTCCTACAAACTGAAACCAAGAAGGAACATTATCAACTGCTAAGTGAATTACTGCAGTTGTTACATGACTTGGGATTAAAGATTAACCCTAAAAAAGCGCAGATCATGAAACAAAAAGTTACTTACTTGGGGATGATTCTGACGCCGGGACAAAGGGACATTGACAAGCGAAGGGTAGAGACAGTTGGCAGACTCCCTGTTCCACGGGATGTAAAAGGGTTAAGGTCCTTCTTGGGGTTGGTGGGATATTGCAGGGACCATATTGATGGATTCGCCACAAAGGCGGCCCCGCTGATGGAATTATTAAAAAAGAATGTGGCTTGGGAGTGGAAAACAGAACACACCCAGGCCATGACTGATCTAAAGCAAGCACTAGCTGCCGCGCCTGCTCTAAAAACCCCAAATCCAACGGAACCGTTTTCATTGGAGGTGGCTACCACAGACACCACCCTCTCGGCAGTTCTGTTACAGGAGACACATGGGAAATTACGACCAGTAGCGTACGCCTCACGTATGCTCTCACCAGTAGAGCAGGGGTATACGGTATGCGAAAGACACTTGCTAGCTGTCTTTTGGGCAGTGCAGCATTTTACTTATATAGTGGGACTAAACCCACTTACAATATTAACAGAACATAGCCCAGTACAGCTACTGTTAGATGGAAGGATTAAGGATGGTTCAGTTAGCCAAAATAGAATCGCTAGATGGACGTTGTTGCTGCAAGGGAGAAATATAACCGTAAAGGGGGTAAAAACCACTACCAAGTTCGCAGACAACTTAGTTTATCAGGGAGAAAAACATGAGTGTCAATTGATGATAGCAAATGACCCCAAGGGCCCATTTGTATCAAAACAAAAAGGAGGGGGTAAGACAGGGCCTGAAAGCAGAAAGACAAAGGAAACAGGAAAGGAAGAACACTCTTTTAAAACTTTTGTGGATGGCTCTTCATCAGTACAGGATGGGGAAAGGAGAACTGGCTGTGGGATATACATGGAGGATGACCACGGACAGGAAAGATTTAGTGCGGCTCTGAAATTACCTAACACTATGAGTGCGCAGGTAGCAGAATTAGCAGCCGTCGCATATGTGGTTGGTCACCCGGAATATTTTCCGCCCAGATCAGTTATATATTCTGATAGCATGTACGTCTGTAATAGCCTCACAGAACATTTGCCCCTATGGGAAGCGAGAGGTTTTGTCTCAGCGGATGGAAGACCCCTTCCGTCAGCCCCTCTATTACGGTACATCTTTGAAGAAGCACAGGGGAAAGGATATGGGGTCACAAAAGTGAAAGCTCATTCAAAACTATCTCCCGAAGGGAACAGGAAAGCTGATGAACTAGCTAAACGAGGTGCTGTAAGTGGACAGGAATGGCAGCCACCGATTGGGGAAATTGGGGGCCAGAAAGAGAAGCAGGTCAAAGTAATGGATTTAACGGAGGAGCAAAAGAAAGACGGAGAATTAAAAAAACTAATAGAAGGAGCAGAGTCAGACACATACAAAAGGCACAAGGGGGGGTCTATATTCAAGACGGAGTGGTTTTGTGTGAAGGAAAATTTGTGGTGCCGGGGGGGGGGGGGGGGGGGTGGGACGACAAAACCAAATAATCCATGGTACCATGACTTATGGGGACATAAAGGGACGGAAAGCACCCTAGATAGGATGAAGGAGGTGTGTTGGTGGCCCGGAATGACAGGTGACGTGGAACACTATGTCAAGAGTTGTTTGATCTGGGCACAACACAACCCCGATAGAAATGTTAAGAAAGGGGCCCTCCGACATACTAGACCAGTAGAAGGGCCTTGGACTAATTTACAGATAGACTATATAGGACCACTTCCCCCCACTCCAGGAGGATACAAGTACATTCTAGTAATAGTGGATACCTTCACTAAATGGGTGGAAGCTTTTCCGACCAGAACAAACACGGCCAAAGTTACTGCGAAAATTCGATTAGAAAAGGTGTTTACCCGTTGGGGTTTACCCCGAAGCATAGAATCAGATCAGGGAACACATTTTACAGCCCAAGTAATGCAAGATGCTATGACCCTTTTTGGGGTCAGACAGAGATTTCACATACCCTATAGACCACAGTCTAGTGGAATTGTGGAAAGAATGAATCGGACATTGAAAAACATGATCGCCAAAATGGTGCAGCAGCGCAAGACAACCTGGCAAGTGGTTCTGCCCTTTGTGCTGATGATAGTCAGGAATACCGTGGCTTCATCAACAGGCTACACTCCTTATAGACTCATGACGGGAAGGGACATGAGGAGAATGGAGGGGTTGGTAGGTTTGGATTTGTCTGAACCCGAGGTAGACCACATTATATCAGAAAAATGGGTACAACAGCTAGTAGAAACAGTAAAAGAAGCAAATTATGTAGCTGCTCACCGACAGGGAAAGAAGAAACAGCAAAGCAAGGCTTATTTCGATGCAAAAGCCAGCCCGATAAAGTTGAGCCCCGGACAGAGAGTAATGATTAGAATATACCAGCCCACCTCATTCTTGAGTCCAAAGTTTGCCGGTCCCTATGAGATAGTAGACAAAGCTAGCCCATCTGTATACAGGATATTAACGGCACCAGATAAGAGTGGCTGGTACCACATTAATCAGCTAAAGTTGGTAGGAGAAAAACAAGATAATCACCATTGGCATGTGCTGCTCGATGCTAACGATGTTCCGAATTCTGAAGGTCAGGGAGGTCAAGAACAGGACCACTTACAGGTCCAAGAGGAGGTCATTGAACACAAATTTGATACTGTCCGTTCACATGCAGAGGCGAATCCAGGAAAAAAACAAAAGGAACATAAAACAAAAAGGGGGAATAAGTGGGTTAGAAGAAATGGACGGTTAGAATCTGAAACAAATTGGGAGCAGGATTTGGACGGTCTGGCTCAGTATATGGAGAGACTGGACTTGTGATAGTACCTGAAAGAAACTACATAAGAGCAGAAATTACACTTGTTTATTCCAGGTCCAGCCTAGAATGAAGGGGATGATGCATTTTGTTGTTATCGGATTGACCATCATCAGGACTGTGGTTGAACCTGCCTCGGAGCCGTCACGACAAATGAACGTTCCTGAAGCAGTGTCAGCGACGGAGGGATATCCCGAGACCAGGAACAACTTTGCTCTGCAGAATAAGACAGTCCGAACCAACAAAGGGAAAAGAGAGGATTTACATTTGTATTATACGGGAGTGGATGGGTTAACGTGCGCGGGAAAGACTTTGGGTATACCGGAGGGAGCGGGAGTACAGTTTTCATGTAACACAGTTCTAGAGGTGACATTGGCGGTAATCCCAGAGGGAAAAATCATTAATCAATTTGTGGGTCCATTTATGGAGCGACCATCGGGGAGCGATGGTCGAGGTAAAATTATGGTCCACTGGGACCACACCTATGTAAATATTGATTGGGGTGGTGACTCGTATCAGAGATATATTGATTGGGGTGGATATAGTCGGCGTTTTAGAAAGACTGGCTGGATCATCATCAATTGTACAAAGGAAGACACAACACAGAAAGGGGATAGAGCAAAAAGGGCGTTAAGGGTTGCAGACAGGAGTTTCTGTTGGGGGCCAGGACCCTTCATAATTTTAAGGACCCCGAGGAGGCTTACCACACCACCCCCTCCAGTGATTAAAACCACACCGGAACCGAGATGTAGCGAATCTCAGTACAAAATGGACGGTGTAGGTCTGGTACTGGAGGAAACGGGAGAATCTGTCACTTTGGTACCGGGATATCAACATGTGCAGGTGGTCTTCAATTTGACTGAAATAACTGCTCCAGAATGGTGTTCATACGCCACAAAACACTTATTTATCCACCTCCTTAGGAGACAGTTAAGCAGGAACGAGTTCAGGTCAGTAAAAAACAGGAAAAAGAGAGGGCTATTAGAACTAGCAGGGGCAGGTTATGCATCGGGAGTGGCAACAGTTAACACGTTGGACACAGCTGAGTTGGAAAATCAGATACAATCCCTCCAGCAGAAAATGCAGGTTATTACTGGAGAGGGTTATCGGGATCAAATACGAGACAGCCAAATAGGTCAGGATGCATCACGAGTGACCCTAGACACAGTAAAATTGGTGAAACCTTTACAGGATACAATAAATTTGATCATTGACCGTACGGCTAATACTTCAGAGGAGGCCCATAAGGCCGAGACGTGTGCCATATGTACTAGCTGGGTGTTGACTATGATTGGTACTAATTTGTTACAGCTCAATACACACCAAGTTCCAGACTGGGTGTCGGATGAACAGTTAGAGAAATGGGTCGGAGAAGAAACACCTCTATGCCACCTCAGAAGTTTAACCTTAACTAACAGGGTGTTAGGTACCTGTCCTGAGGATAAAGGGAGATATTACGTTGGGGCGGTGTTTCATATTCCCCGGCACGGAAGCAATTTGACCTACCCTTTAAAAAGAGTTCATAACATGGGCAAGTATCATGAGGGTACTTGGATATCTTTGAGCAATCCACCATCTCATGCCATTGTAATGGACGGTGCTGAGAAAGGGGTAGATTTGTCAAAGTGTCACCAAGGAGGGAATCACTGGGCCTGTCCAGAAGAGATAACGAGACAGAAACTGACTAATTGTGGGTTCAGTACTTATGAAAATTGTTCATTGTCCATTTTGCCGGTTAACAACCAGTCCTTTTTACAATACGCCCTTGTGGGACAAACGTATTACATCGCCACAGCGGCTATGAACTATAATAAAGGATGGAAACAGTGCCCTCTGGAAGGACACAATGTGGCCATTAACAATGTGACCTCAGACCTGGTTGTCGGTGGACAAGTTCTGCCTAAGCCAATAATGAGGATGGTAATAAACGAAAACCTCACAGTCCAACGTACCGAAAAAGACCAAGATCTGTGGAAATATGTTCCTACCGAACTACCACCCATTCCGCACCTGACTGCAGATTGGACGCAAATAGCGGAGGAAGCCAATGAGATAATTCATCAATGGACTAAACACACTAAAATAATTAAAACTCATGCTGATAAAGCAGATGAACTGCTACGGGACCCCGGGTTCTGGGATAAGTTTTGGAATTGGGGATCCAATGTGCAAATACATCCATGGGTCAGGATTTTATCACATGCTGCTGTAGTTGTGAGTTGATGTGCATTAATACTTGTCATATTCAATGTATATCAGCTTAGAAGGTGGAAAAATGACATTTTGCAACAATTGAGTGTTAGTGCTATAATGAACCAGAAGAAGCGATTATCAATATAAGGACACTGTGTGAAGTATATTTTATACGCTTCTTTTTTGTATTTTTTCTATAACCATTTATATTTTTTCTATAACCATATGGTATCACGGATGTAACATGCCCATTGGGGGACAATGACAGCCTCAGGAGTGGTGCACAGAAAGGGAGAATAATGATCCTAAGATAAGCATCTTTGGATCAAAAGGGGGGAGATGTTGGCCAGGGGCTGCAGAAAACTACTGAGTTTAATTCGAATTGCTAACAAAGACACTAACTTTTGAACTGAGGTGACCTGGAGTTCAGTCACTGGTCTGAACTGGCCAGAACCGGTTTGAATTCGTTCCGCTTCTTAGAGGGACAAAGGAGCTTTGATGAGACACCAGGCCTTATTTAGAAAAGGAGTAATGAGGTGATGCTACCTAATCCCTTGGAACAGAGCCAATCAGGGGATGACACTGACCACTCCAGCAACTTTAAGCCAACTGGAGAAGACAGCATCATTCGAAAAGACAGGCTTGAAGTTAAAATTGAAGAATTGCAGGCTTGGGGCCAGTGTGTTTGTGAGGAAGACTCCGGAGTCTAACCATCGCGGAAGTAGGGACCCTATGTCAGGGACGTAGAGACGACGTCGGGAAAGAGAGAACGAATCGCCTGGCCAGCGTTATCTCTCCTTTCCGGGTAAAAGAATATCCTTTCTATTCTGTGACCACTCAGGGAGTGTTAGTCAGAGAAACCGAGTGGGTGTGCGATTAAATCCTAGTTTGAGTATAAAACTGTATAACCTGCTGTAAACTGCATGCCGATATCTAACCAGACGTATAAGCGGTATGTACATGATCGAATATCGTTAATAAAGTGAATTGAGAATGAAGAGAGAATTGACTCTTCTCTGTGTACCAAGCCAAAACCGTTACCGGTGACTTCCGCGGAGTCAACAGTACTCCTTGTGCACTCTGGGTAAGTTAGACTCAGATACATGAGGTGCAGCAGCTGAGAGTTTCCTGGGTTTGTACTCCTTGTACACTCTGGGTAAGTTAGACTCAGATACATGAGGTGCAGCAGTTGAGAGTTTCCTGAGATTGTACTGCTTGTACACTCTGGGTAAGTTAGACTCAGATACATGAGGTGCAGCAGCTGAGAGTTTCCTGGGTTTGTACTCCTTGTGCACTCTGGGTAAGTTAGACTCAGATACATGAGGTGCAGCAGCTGAGAGTTTCCTGGGTTTGTACGCCTTGTGCACTCTGGGTAAGTTAGACGGAGATACATGAGGTGCAGCAGCTGAGAGTTTCCTGGGTTTGTACTCCTTGCACACTCTGGATAAGTTAGACTCAGATACATGAGGTGCAGCAGCTGAGAGTTTCCTGGGTTTGTACTGCTTGTACACTCTGGGTAAGTTAGACGGAGATACATGAGGTGCAGCAGCTGAGAGTTTCCTGGGTTTGTACTCCTTGTACACTCTGGATAAGTTAGACTCAGACACATGAGGTGCAGCAGTTGAGAGTTTCCTGGGTTTGTACTGCTTGTGCACTCTGGGTAAGTTAGACTCAGATACATGAGGTGCAGCAGCTGAGAGTTTCCTGGGTTTGTACTCCTTGTACACTCTGGATAAGTTAGACTGAGATACATGAGGTGCAGCAGTTGAGAGTTTCCTGGGTTTGTACTCCTTGTGCACTCTGGGTAAGTTAGACGGAGATACATGAGGTGCAGCAGCTGAGAGTTTCCTGGGTTTGTACTCCTTGTACACACTGGATAAGTTAGACTCAGATACATGAGGTGCAGCAGTTGAGAGTTTCCTGGGTTTGTACTGCTTGTGCACTCTGGGTAAGTTAGACTCAGATACATGAGGTGCAGCAGCTGAGAGTTTCCTGGGTTTGTACTCCTTGTACACTCTGGGTAAGTTAGACTCAGATACATGAGGTGCAGCAGCTGAGAGTTTCCTGGGTTTGTACTCCTTGTACACTCTGGGTAAGATAGACTGAGATACATGAGGTGCAGCAGTTGAGAGTTTCCTGGGTTTGTACTCCTTGTGCACTCTGGGTAAGTTAGACGGAGATACATGAGGTGCAGCAGTTGAGAGTTTCCTGGGTTTGTACTCCTTGTACACTCTGGGTAAGTTAAACGGAGATACATGAGGTGCAGCAGCTGAGAGCTTCCTGGGTTTGTACTCCTTGTACACTCTGGGTAAGATAGACTGAGATACATGAGGTGCAGCAGTTGAGAGTTTCCTGGGTTTGTACTGCTTGTGCACTCTGGTAAGTTAGACTGAGATACATGAGGTGCAGCAGCTGAGAGTTTCCTGGGTTTGTACTGCTTGTGCACTCTGGGTAAGATAGACTGAGATACATGAGGTGCAGCAGTTGAGAGTTTCTTGGGTTTGTACTGCTTGTGCACTCTGGGTAAGTTAGACTCAGATACATGAGGTGCAGCAGCTGAGAGTTTCCTGGGTTTGTACTCCTTGTGCACTCTGGGTAAGTTAGACGGAGATAAATGAGGTGCAGCAGTTGAGAGTTTCCTGGGTTTGTACTCCTTGTACACTCTGGGTAAGTTAGACTCAGATACATGAGGTGCAGCAGCTGAGAGTTTCCTGGGTTTGTACTCCTTGTGCACTCTGGGTAAGTTAGACTGAGATACATGAGGTGCAGCAGCTGAGAGTTTCCTGGGTTTGTACTCCTTGTACACTCTGGGTAAGTTAGACAGAGACACATGAGGTGCAGCAGTTGAGTGTTTCCTGGGTTTGTACTCCTTGTACACTCTGGGTAAGTTAAACGGAGATACATGAGGTGCAGCAGCTGAGAGCTTCCTGGGTTTGTACTGCTTGTGCACTCTGGGTAAGTTCGACTCAGATACATGAGGTGCAGCAGCTGAGAGTTTCCTGGGTTTGTACTCCTTGTACACTCTGGGTAAGTTAGACTCAGATACATGATATGCAGCAGTTGAGAGTTTCCTGGGTTTGTACTGCTTGTGCACTCTGGGTAAGTTAGACGGAGATACATGAGGTGCAGCAGCTGAGAGTTTCCTGGGTTTGTACTCCTTGTACACTCTGGGTAAGATAGACTGAGATACATGAGGTGCAGCAGTTGAGAGTTTCTTGGGTTTGTACTGCTTGTGCACTCTGGGTAAGATCGACTGAGATACATGAGGTGCAGCAGCTGAGAGTTTCCTGGGTTTGTACTCCTTGTACACTCTGGGTAAGTTAAACGGAGATACATGAGGTGCAGCAGCTGAGAGTTTCCTGGGTTTGTACTCCTTGTACACTCTGGGTAGGTTGGACTGAGATACATGAGGTGCAGCAGCTGAGAGTTTCCTGGGTTTGTACTGCTTGTGCACTCTGGGTAAGTTAAAAGGAGATACATGAGGTGCAGCAGCTGAGAGTTTCCTGGGTTTGTATTCCTTGTACACTCTGGGTAAGATAGACTGAGATACATGAGGTGCAGCAGCTGAGAGTTTCCTGGGTTTGTACTCCTTGTACACTCTGGGTAAGATAGACTGAGATACATGAGGTGCAGCAGCTGAGAGTTTCTTGGGTTTGTACTCCTTGTACACTCTGGGTAGGTTGGACTGAGATACATGAGGTGCAGCAGCTGAGAGTTTCCTGGGTTTGTACTCCTTGTGCACTCTGGGTAAGTTAAACGGAGATACATGAGGTGCAGCAGCTGAGAGTTTCCTGGGTTTTTTTTTTTATTCGTTCACGGGATGTGGGCGTCGCTGGCAAGGCCGGCATTTATTGCCCATCCCTAATTGCCCTCGAGAAGGTGGTGGTGAGCCGCCTTCTTGAACCGCTGCAGTCCGTGTGGTGACGGTTCTCCCACAGTGCTGTTAGGAAGGGAGTTCCAGGATTTTGACCCAGCGACAATGAAGGAACGGCGATATATTTCCAAGTCGGGATGGTGTGCGACTTGGAGGGGAACGTGCAGGTGGTGTTGTTCCCATGCGCCTGCTGCCCTTGTCCTTCTAGGTGGTAGAGGTCGCGGGTTTGGGAGGTGCTGTCGAAGAAGCCTTGGCGAGTTGCTGCAGTGCATCCTGTGGATGGTGCACACTGCAGCCACAGTGCGCCGGTGGTGAAGGGAGTGAATGTTTAGGGTGGTGGATGGGGTGCCAATCAAGCGGGCTGCTTTATCTTGGATGGTGTCGAGCTTCTTGAGTGTTGTTGGAGCTGCACTCATCCAGGCAAGTGGAGAGTATTCCATCACACTCCTGACTTGTGCCTTGTAGATGGTGGAAAGGCTTTGGGGAGTCAGGAGGTGAGTCACTCGCCGCAGAATACCCAGACTCTGACCTGCTCTCGTAGCCACAGTATTTATATGGCTGGTCCAGTTGAGTTTCTGGTCAATGGTGACCCCCAGGATGTTGATGGTGGGGGATTCGGCGATGGTACTGCCGTTGAATGTCAAGGGGAGGTGGTTAGACTCTCTCTTGTTGGAGATGGTCATTGCCTGGCACTTATCTGGCGCGAATGTTACTTGCCACTTCTCAGCCCAAGCCTGGATGTTGTCCAGGTCTTGCTGCATGCAGGCTCAGACTGCTTCATTATCTGAGGGGTTGCGAATGGAACTGAACACTGTGCAGTCATCAGCGAACATCCCCATTTCTGACCTTATGATGGAGGGAAGGTCATTGATGAAGCAGCTGAAGATGGTTGGGCCTAGGACACTGCCCTGAGGAACTCCTGCAACAATGTTGTGGGGCTGAGATGATTGGCCTCCAACAACCACTACCATCTTCCTTTGTGCTAGGTATGACTCCAGCCACTGGAGAGTTTTCCCCCTGATTCCCATTGACTTCAATTTTACTAGGGCTCCTTGGTGCCACACTCGGTCAAATGCTGCCTTGATGTCAAGGGCAGTCACTCTCACCTCACCTCTGGAATTCAGCTCTTTTGTCCATGTTTGGACCAAGGCTGTAATGAGGTCTGGAGCCGAGTGGTCCTGGCGGAACCCAAACTGAGCATCGGTGAGCAGGTTATTGGTGAGTAAGTGCCGCTTGATAGCACTGTCGACGACACCTTCCATCACTTTGCTGATGATTGAGAGTAGACTGATGGGGCGGTAATTGGCTGGATTGGATTTGTCCTGCTTTTTGTGGACAGGACATACCTGGGCAATTTTCCACATTGTCGGGTGGATGCCAGTGTTGTAGCTTTACTGGAACAGCTTGGCTAGAGGCGCAGCTAGTTCTGGAGCACAAGTCTTCAGCACTACAGCTGGGATGTTGTCAGGGCCCATAGCCTTTGCTGTATCCAGTGCACTCAGCCGTTTCTTGATATCACGTGGAGTGAATCGAATTGGCCGAAGACTGGCTTCCGTGATGGTGGGGATATCGGGAGGAGGCTGAGATGGATTATCCACTCGGCACTTCTGGCTGAAGATGGTTGCAAACGCTTCAGCCTTGTCTTTTGCACTCACGTGCTGGACTCCGCCATCATTGAGAATGGGGATGTTTGCAGAGCCTCCTCCTCCCGTTAGTTGTTTAATTGTCCACCACCATTCACGACTGGATGTGGCAGGACTGCAGAGCTTTGATCTGATCCGTTGGTTGTGGAATCGCTTAGCATTGTTTATAGCACGTTGCTTCCGCTGTTTAGCATGCGTGTAGTCCTGAGTTGTAGCTTCACCAGGTTGGCACCTCATTTTTAGGTACACCTGGTGCTGCTCCTGGCATGCTCTTCTACACTCCTCACTGAACCAGGGTTGATCCCCTGGCTTGTTGGTAATGGTAGAGTGAGGAATATGCCGGGCCATGAGGTTACAGATTGTGCTGGAATACAATTCTGCTGCTGCTGATGGCCCACAGCGCCTCATGGATGCCCAGTTTTGAGCTGCTAGATCTGTTCTGAATCTATCCCATTTAGCACGGTGGTAGTGCCACACAACACGTTGGATGGTGTCCTCAGTGCGAAGACGGGATTTCATCTCCACGAGGACTGTGCGGTGGTCACTCCTACCAATACTGTCATGGACAGATGCATTTGCGACAGGTAGATTGGTGAGGACGAGGTCAAGTAAGTTTTTCCCTCGTGTTGGTTCGCTCACCACCTGCCGCAGGCCCAGTCTAGCAGCTATGTCCTTCAGGACTCGGCCAGCTCGGTCAGTAGTGGTGCTCCCAAGCCACTCTTGGTGATGGACATTGAAGTCCCCCACCCAGAGTACATTTTGTGCCCTTGCTACCCTCAGTGCTTCCTCCAAGTGGTGTTCAACATGGAGGAGGACTGATTCATCAGCTGAGGGAGGACGGTAGGTGGTAATCAGCAGGAGGTTTCCTTGCCCATGTTTGACCTGATGCCATGAGATTTCATGGGGTCCAGAGTCAATGTTGAGGACTCCCAGGGCCACTCCCTCCTGACTGTATATCACTGTACCGCCACCTCTGGTGGGTCTGTCCTGCCGGTGGGACAGGACATACCCAGGGATGGTGATGGAAGAGTCTGGGACGTTGGCTGAAAGATATGATTCTGTGAGTATGGCTATGTCAGGCTGTTGCTTGACTAGTCTGTGGGACAGCTCTCCCAATTTTGGCACAAGTCCCCAGATGTTAGTAAGGAGGACCTTGCAGGGTCGACTGGGCTTGGTGTTTTGCCGTTGTCGTGTCCGGTGCCTAGTGGTCCGATGCCGGGTGGTCCGTCCGGTTTTATTCTTATTATGACTTTTCGTAGCGAGGTTTTACAACTGAGTGGCTTGCTAGGCCATTTCAGAGGGCAATTAAGAATCAACCACATTGCTGTGGGTCTGGAGTCACATATAGGCCAGACCGGGTAAGGGCGGCAGGCTTCCTTCCCTAAAGGACATGTATCTCAGTCGATCTTACCCAGAGTGTACAAGGAGTACAAGCCCAGGAAACTCTCATCTGCTGCACCTCATGTATCTCAGTCCATCTTACCCAGAGTGTACAAGCAGTACAAACCCAGGAAACTCTCAGCTGCTGCACCTCATGTATCTCCGTTTAACTTACCCAGAGTGTACAAGGAGTACAAACCCAGGAAACTCTCAGCTGCTGCACCTCATGTATCTCAGTCCAACCTCCTTGGACACTCTGGGTAGGTTGGACTGAGATACATGAGGTGCAGCAGCTGAGAGTTTCCTGGGTTTGTACTCCTTGTACACTCTGGGTAAGTTAAACGGAGATACATGAGGTGCAGCAGCTGAGAGTTTCCTGGGTTTGTACTGCTTGTACACTCTGGGTAAGATGGACTGAGATACATGAGGTGCAGCAGCTGAGAGTTTCCTGGGTTTGTACTCCTTGTGCACTCTGGGTAAGTTAGACGGAGATACATGAGGTGCAGCAGCTGAGAGTTTCCTGGGTTTGTACTGCTTGTACACTCTGGGTAAGATGGACTGAGATACATGAGGTGCAGCAGCTGAGAGTTTCCTGGGTTTGTACTCCTTGTGCACTCTGGGTAAGTTGGACGGAGATACATGAGGTGCAGCAGCTGAGAGTTTCCTGGGTTTGTACTCCTTGTACACTCTGGGTAAGTTAAACGGAGATACATGAGGTGCAGCAGCTGAGAGTTTCCTGGGTTTGTACTGCTTGTACACTCTGGGTAAGTTAGACAGAGATACATGAGGTGCAGCAGTTGAGAGTTTCCTGGGTTTGTACTCCTTGTACACTCTGGGTAAGTTAAACGGAGATACATGAGGTGCAGCAGCTGAGAGTTTCCTGGGTTTGTACTGCTTGTGCACTCTGGTAAGTTGGACTGAGATACATGAGGTGCAGCAGCTGAGAGTTTCCTGGGTTTGTACTGCTTGTGCACTCTGGGTAAGATAGACTGAGATACATGAGGTGCAGCAGCTGAGAGTTTCCTGGGTTTGTACTCCTTGTACACTCTGGGTAAGATAGACTGAGATACATGAGGTGCAGCAGCTGAGAGTTTCCTGGGTTTGTACTCCTTGTGCACTCTGGGTAAGTTAGACGGAGATACATGAGGTGCAGCAGTTGAGAGTTTCCTGGGTTTGTACTCCTTGTGCACTCTGGGTAAGTTAAAAGGAGATACATGAGGTGCAGCAGCTGAGAGTTTCCTGGGTTTGTACTCCTTGTACACTCTGGGTAAGATAGACTGAGATACATGAGGTGCAGCAGCTGAGAGTTTCCTGGGTTTGTACTGCTTGTGCACTCTGGTAAGTTAGACTCAGATACATGAGGTGCAGCAGCTGAGAGTTTCCTGGGTTTGTACTCCTTGTGCACTCTGGGTAAGTTAGACGGAGATACATGAGGTGCAGCAGTTGAGAGTTTCCTGGGTTTGTACTGCTTGTGCACTCTGGGTAAGTTAGACTGAGATACATGAGGTGCAGCAGCTGAGAGTTTCCTGGGTTTGTACTGCTTGTACACTCTGGGTAAGATCGACTCAGATACATGAGGTGCAGCAGCTGAGAGTTTCCTGGGTTTGTACTGCTTGTACACTCTGGGTAAGATAGACTCAGATACATGAGGTGCAGCAGCCGATCAAGGTGGAAGTGAAGACTTTGTGAGCCCGAAGAGTCTGGATAGTTTAAACACTGCTTTCTAAAGCTCGGAAACAGTTTTCAAAGGATTTTGTTTTCGACTACAAATACTTGCATCTGCTTCCAACAGCGTCAGCCCACCGGAAGATTTTCAGAACACCCCCATCCACAGTCAGGGATTCACAGGCTTCCCGATGGGCGCACTATTTTGTGCCATTTTCATGGAGAAGGAGGAGGAGCCTCACAGGATGGAGGAAAGGAGAGTCAGGTATCATTTAAGCATGATGCAGCCCATCAGGTCTCCCCTTCCCCCATAGAATATACAAGCAGCACAAGTAAAATGAGGACCTTTCTGACAAGTTGTGCATAAGTCAAGTGGGCTTCAGCAAAGAGACAGTAGGACACCACCCATAACTTGCTGCAGGACGACCTCAGGCCATGGTATCTGCCCGCACTGCTCTCTCTCTGGCTGTGAAGGTGACCATTGCCCTCAACTTCTGTGGCACAGGGTACTTCAGGCAGTCACAGGGATGGATGTAATGTCAGTCGGGCAGCAGTACAGACCTGCATTCCTCAGATCACTGACGCACTTTACAGGGGAGCAGCCCAATTCATAACCTTTGGAATTACAGCAAGGCAGCAGTGAGAGACGACCACACAGTTTGATGGGGTCCCTGGCTAGGGTGCAATCGATGGCACCCACAGTGCATTGAGGGCACCCACAGAACACCCACTCAGATATATCAACAGGAAGGGCTTCCACTCCCGCAATGTCCAGACAGCACGTGATGACAATCAGAGGATCCTGCAGTTCAACACCCCATATTCAGGAAGTTGCCATGACGCCTTCATCCTTCAGAATTCAACCCTCCCTGACTTCCAGGGAAATAAATCACGTCAACGGGTGACTTCTGACAAGGCCTATCATCTGCTCCCATGGATAATGATCCCAATAAGAGTGGCCCGAACAGCAGCAGAGGAGAGCTGCAATGAGGCTGGTCATCGAGAGAATCATCGGAGTGTTAAAAGCACACTTTCACTGCCTGGGCAGATCAGGTGGAGCAGTGCAACATTCTCCAGATCAGGTGTCAGCAATCGCAAAAGCCTGCTATGCCCTCACAGCTTGGCACTTCACGTAGGGCTGAACTTCGACATGGCTGACAAGCAGACCAAAACAATCACCAGCACTCAAAGTCCTCCGTGACTGCTGCAAGGGGTATCAAAACACAGATCATCTCTGAGGTCTTCTCTTCTGTGCAGCACAATCCACCTTTGACACCAAAGCTTGACCTGCTCTCCCGCTATTGCCAACAAAGAGACTTCCTCTCAATTCACTACCAATCCAACATAGGACGACAAATCAATCATCTTTGCCCTGACATGGTCAGGCCAGTAATCACCACCTGAGTAATAAGTCAACACCATGTAAGTGCACATTTTCCTGCATGACTGCAATCTCCATGAAGAACAAAGCTCACTGTCAGCCTATTTTCATGCAATAATTGCAATCACCCTAAACTTTCTGAACACCATGCTTCCCCCGGGTGCCAACAGGTGCCTTTCTATCACCGACTCTCATGCTTCATCCAGCGATCACCTGAGGGCCTGGATCGCGAGAGGTGATTGGCTCCTCATATGCTGTACAAAAGGGCCGTGGGACTGAGGTGGCCCTCGTCTCATGGCAGCTCAATCCCGGGCAGGGAACCATCACTGACTGAATCTCTGGAGGATGATCCTGGGCAGGGAACCATCACTGACTGAATCTCTGGAGGATGATCCTGGGCAGGGAACCATCACTGACTGAATCTCTGGAGGATGATCCTGGGCAGGGAACCATCACTGACTGAATCTCTGGAGGGTGATCCTGGGCAGGGAACCATCACTGACTGAATCTCTGGAGGATGATCCTGGGCAGGGAACCATCACTGACTGAATCTCTGGAGGGTGATCCTGGGCAGGGAACCATCACTGACTGAATCTCTGGAGGATGATCCTGGGCAGGGAACCATCACTGACTGAATCTCTGGAGGATGATCCTGGGCAGGGAACCATCACTGACTGAATCTCTGGAGGGTGATCCTGGGCAGGGAACCATCACTGACTGAATCTCTGGAGGATGATCCTGGGCGGGGAACCATCACTGACTGAATCTCTGGAGGATGATCCTGGGCAGGGAACCATCACTGACTGAATCTCTGGAGGATGATCCTGGGCAGGGAACCATCACTGACTGAATCTCTGGAGGATGATCCTGGGCAGGGAACCATCACTGACTGAATCTCTGGAGGATGATCCTGGGCAGGGAACCATCACTGACTGAATCTCTGGAGGATGATCCTGGGCAGGGAACCATCACTGACTGAATCTCTGGAGGATGATCCTGGGCAGGGAACCATCACTGACTGAATCTCTGGAGGATGATCCTGGGCAGGGAACCATCACTGACTGAATCTCTGGAGGATGATCCTGGGCAGGGAACCATCACTGACTGAATCTCTGGAGGGTGATCCTGGGCAGGGAACCATCACTGACTGAATCTCTGGAGGGTGAACCTGGGCAGGGAACCATCACTGACTGAATCTCTGGAGGGTGGTCCTGGGCAGGGAACCATCACTGACTGAATCTCTAGGGGATGATCCTGGGCAGGGAACCATCACTGACTGAATCTCTGGAGGATGATCCTGGGCAGGGAACCATCACTGACTGAATCTCTGGAGGATGATCCTGGGCAGGGAACCATCACTGACTGAATCTCTGGAGGATGATCCTGGGCAGGGAACCATCACTGACTGAATCTCTGGAGGGTGATCCTGGGCAGGGAACCATCACTGACTGAATCTCTGGAGGGTGATCCTGGGCAGCCTGGTATTGCCTCCCACATTCCACTGGCCTGGTGCTCTGAGGGAGCGGTCAGAGGCCTGGCATGTGCTGTCGTCTTGAGGGATGGTGGTATCTAGCAGATGGGAATCCTACTGTCGTCATTCCACTGGGTCCTGGATCTGTGGCCCCATTGATCGGTGGGATGCCTGATCTAATGACAGTTATCAGATCCTCAAAAGTCCCGAGACACAGCGGTCACCTTCATTTTAGGCAGGTGCTCATGAATTCTGAATCCCACATCTCTGAAACCATCGGCAGCCTTTCCCTCAGCCTCCGCTGGGAAGGTGGCACATCTCGCCCATTTCCCACTGCTCTGCGACCCGCATACTCTGTGAATCAACCGGATGCCACGTTGTTTGTGATGAGGGAGAAATAACTCTCCAGCCCCTCCTCCACTCCTCTTTCTCGTCTTTGTCATCATTATCATCATCTTCCTCCTCCTGTGACCCTCCCATTGCTGTGGTGAATCTGCAGAAACGGAGCTGAGAAGCTAAGAATCGGTGAGAATTGCCCTCTTGGGATTAAGGAAACAGAGAAAGGGGTGGAAGGTTGTGTCTGTGTGCTGCTTCACAGGGATGCTTGGGCAGCAATTTCTAACCTGGAGCGAGCAAGATGCCACCGACCTTACCATCTCCCACGGAAAGAGCGGAGTTGAGTTCCCACTCACTCCATGACCTTCTCCTCAAAGGGGTTTAAAGGTGGAGATACCCTCTCTGGTGGCATGCCTCTGGTGGGCATTATGCACCAATTTTGCCTGAGGAGAAGACTGGCCAAGTGGCATGCGATAGGTGAAGTAAGAATTGTGGGGATAGGCGGCTATTAAAGTGGAGGAAAAGGTTTTAGGGTTGTGCATGTCAGTAATTGGTGTTAGGAGAGCTGTGTCACCACAGTGCAGGACACCAAGTTCGACCTCCCCGTAACCAGCGAGCATGTGAAGGGTCAGTTGAGCAAGTGTTGCTTTAAGAGGGTGACGAGTGTGCTGGTGCCCAGGATGGGTAAGGAAGAAAAGTAGAGTTCCCAGTGTGTTACCTTGCCACCCCTGGTGAGGTTGTTGAACTCTTTGCAGCACTGGTCCAAGGGGGTTGAGGGAGATGGCACTCAGTGCCAGTGCTACCTCCCTCCAGGCAGCATGAGTCAGATTGCTGGCAGCCTTGGTGGCACTCACACCCAGGAGTCTGTGCCTCCTACCTTCAATTTCCTTGAGGAGGGATTGGAGGTCTGCATGTGTAAAGTTGTATGTTGTTCTTCTCGTTGGGGCCCTGCCCTGCTGCCCTCTAGGCACACATGGTCCTTGAGTCTTCATAATTCTGTACAAGTATAATAAAAATAGAAAGAAAGAAGAAAGAAAGGCAGACTTGCATTTATATAGCGCCTTTCATGACCTTAGGATGTCCAAAGGCGCTTTACAGCCAATGAAGTACTTTTGTGTAGTCACTGTTGCAATGTAGGAAATATTGCTACGACATGCAGTGAAGTTATTGGAGAGTGAAGTGAGAGAACCCAGCACTGATGCTCTCTGACCTGTTTGTCCCCAGTCTGCAGCTGAAGAGTGTAGGCTGAACTGGCTTATTAAAGGCTGCACAGGAGTTTCCAGGTAGTTCAGCTGTTTACACCAATGACTACTCCAATGGGTGCGCAAATGAGCAGACACAGGAAACCCACATGTAACTTCCACTGGCAGGCTCAAACATTTTTTTAAAGGTACAATAACAACGTAACTCGCTTTGAGGAAATTCCCCATCAAAATCCTGTTTATAGTTAAAGAATAAACATATTCTAATTAGTTATGTATCTCAGTGCATTGTGAAGAAAATTATTCTGCTCCCCACTTTCAAGTGCCTACTATCCCCCAATGCCCAATTTCCCCCACGTGCCCACTGCTTCCTTCCCTCTTCAACAACCCATTGTCAATACCCACCTCCGCAACTACACACTACCCCACTGACCCAAATTTTTACACCACCCAAAGTACTCACTGACCCCAATCCTTCCTTTGAAACAGAATGCCCCTCCCTACCCCTTCACTACTAAGTACCTCACTGCATTTCTCCCTCAAAATATTCATTACTCTCCTCAAACTACTCACTATCCCCCATAATTGTGCATTACCTCAGCCCCTCTATCTGTTACCACACCCTCTCCCAAATCCATAAAAAGCCAGAACCCGTCTCCCAAACAGTACGTCCCCTCATTTACTACAAGCAAGCCCAACAGAAGATCCACTTCCTTATAAAACAGCGTCTACTGGTTCCTGTGAGCAACACCGCAGGAAATCAATTAGTAATATATAAATGGCACGACTGCACACATTTCCTGTTTTCAATCACATTTCAGTGTCACACTGTAACTCATGCAAATTTCTGTCACACTTATCAGATTTGCTGTATCTCAATTTTAACACCTGATTGCTTGATATGTAAAGTTATTAATTGTGATTGAAATTCCACTGAAATTCTGTTCCATCTGATTGGCTGATATAGAATCATAGAAAGGTTACAGGACGGAAGGAGGCCATTCGGCCCATCGAGTCCGTGCCAGCTCGATGCAAGAGCAGTCCAGCTAGTCCCGCTCCCCCGCCCTATCCCCGTAGCCCTGCAATTTTTTTCCTTTCAAGTACTTATCCAGTTCCCTTTTGAAGGCCATGCTTGAATCTGCCTCCACCACCCCCTCTGGCAGTGTATTCTAGATCCTAACCATTCACTGTGCAAAAAAGTTTTTCCTCATGTCACCTTTGGTTCTTTTGCCAATCACCTTAAATCTATGTCCTCAGGTTCTTGACCCTTCCTCCAATGGGAACATTTTCTCTCTATCTACTCTGTCTAGGCCCTTCATGATTTTAAATACTATCAAATCTCCTCACAACCATCTCTGTTCCAAGGAGAACAACCCCAGCTTCACCAGTCTATCCACGTAACTAAAGGCCCTCATCCCTGGAATCATTCTCGTAAATCTCTTCTGCACCCTCTCTAAGGCCTTCACATCTTTCCTCAAGTGCGGTGCCCAGAACTGGACACAATACTTCAGTTGTGACCGAACCAGTGTTTTATAAAGGTTCATCATGACTTCCTTGCTTTTGTACTCTATGCCTCTATTTATAAAGCCCAGGATCCCGTATGCTTTTTTAACCGCTTTCTCAACCTGCCCTGCCACCTTAAATGATTTGTGCACATATACCCCCAGATCTCTCTGTTCCTGTACCCCTTTTAGAATTGTGCCCTCTAGTTTATATTGCCTCACCTCATTCTTCCCACCGAAATCTATCACCTCGTATTTTTCTGCGTTAAATTTCATCTGCCACGTGTCCGCCCATTCCACCAGCCTGTCTATATCCTCTTGAAGTCTATCATTATCCTCCTCACTGTTCACTGCAATTCCAAGTTTTGTATCATCTGCAAATTTGGAATTTTGCCCTGTACACCCAAGTCCAAGTCATTAATATATATCAAGAAAAGCAGTGGTCTCAGCACCGACCCCTGGGAAACACCACTGTACACCTCCCTCCAGTCCGAAAAACAATTGTTCACCACTACTCTCTGTTTCCTGTCACTTATCCAATTCTGTATCCATGCTGCTACGGCCCCCTTTATTCTATGGGCTACAATCTTGATGACAAGCCTATTATGCTGCACTTTATCAAACGCCCTTTGAAAGTCCATATACATCACATCAACTGCATTGCCCTCATCTACCTTCTCTGTTACCTCATCAAAAAACTCTATCAAGTTTGTTAAACACGATTTGCTTTTAACAAATCCGTACTGGATTTCCCTAATCAATCCACACTCGTCCAAGTGACTGTTAATTCTGTCCCGGATTATCGTTTCTAAAAATTTCCCCACTACCGAGGTTAAACTGACTGGCCTATAGTTGCTGGGTTTATCCTTACACCCTTTTTTGAACAAGGGTGTAACATTTGCAATTCTCCAGTCCTCTGGCACCACCCCTGTATCTAAGTATGTTTGGAAGATTATGGCCAGTACCTCCCAATTTCCACCCTTACTTTCCTCAGCACCTAGGATGCATCCCATCCGGACCGGGTGACTTATCTGCTTTAAGTACAGCTAGCCTTACTAGTACCTCTTCTTTATCAATTTTTAGCCCATCCAGTATCTCAACTACATCTTCCTTTACTGAGACTCTGGCAGCATCTTCTTCCTTGGTAAAGACAGATGCAAAGTATTCATTTAGTACCTCGGCCATGCCCTCTGCCTCCATGAATAGATCTCCTTTTTGGTCCCTAATCAGCCCCACCCCTCCTCTTACTACCTGTTTACTGTTTACATGCCTGTAGAAGACTTTTGGATTCCCTTTTATGTTGGCCGCCAGTCTATTCTCACTCTCTCTTGCTTCCTTTTTCACTTCCCCTCTGAACTTTCTATATTCAGCCTGGTTCTCACTTGTGTTATCAACCTGACATCTGTCATACACCCCTTTTTTCTGCTTCATCTTACTCTCTATCTCTTTTGTCATCCAGGGAGCTCTGGCTTTAGTTGCCCTACCTTTCTCCCCCGTGGGAATGTGCCTGGACTGTACCCAAACTACCTCCTCCTTAAAGATCGCCCATTGTTCAATTAAAGTTTTGGCTGCCAATCTTTGATTCCAATTCACCCGGGCCAGATCTGTTCTCATCCCACTGAAATTGGCCCTCCTCCAATTGAGTATTTTTACTTTAGAGTGGTCCATGTCCTTTTCCACAGCTATTCTAAACCTTATGATACTATGATCGCTGGTCCCTAAATGTTCCCCCAATGACACTTGCTCCACTTGGCTCACCTCATTCCCTAGAACCAAGTCCAGCAATGCCTCCTTCCCCATTGGGCTGGTCAAGAAAGTTCTCCTGAATACACTTCAAAAATTCCTCCCCCTCTTTGCTCCTTATCACTATCCTTATATTACTATATTAGGATAGTTGAAGTCCCCCGTTATCACTACTCTATGGCTTTTGCACCTCTCTGTAATTTCCCTGCAAATTTGCTCCTCTATATCCTTCCCACTAGTTGGTGGCCTATAGAATACACCCAGTCGTGTAATGGCACCTCTATTGTTTCTTAACTCTAACCAAATAGATTCTGTCCTTGACCCCTCCAGGACATCCTCTCTCTCCAGCACTGCAATATTCTCCTTAATCAATACTGCCACCATCCCCCTCCCCGCTTCCTTTCTTTCCTTCCCTATCTTTCCTGAACACCCTGTATCCAGGAATATTTAGTACCCAATCCTGCCCTTTTTTGAGCCCGGTCTCAGTTATCGCTACAACATCATATTCCCATGTGGCAATTTGCGCCTGCAGCTCACCAACCTTATTACCATGCTTTGTGCGTTTAGACATATATAAATTTATTAAATCTGATTTGAATTTATTAATTAAGTCATAAGCAAATTTCTTACAAAGGAGACGTTGAACCAAGTAATCAATCAAATCTCTCTCAACACTTTTTACAAACATTTCTGTCTGCCATTTTCCCCCACTCAGCTGAAAATAAGGCTTGTAATATAGCAGCATTTAAAAACGATGGGCTAGAAATTTGCCCATGCGGTGCCCGTTGTGTACGCGGCCTCCCGAAGTTCCAAAATGGCATCCAGAAAGTGCTCGCTTCTAGCATGACTTGCGCCGGACGCCATCTTGGTAAAGGGGTTAGCACAGGCTCAGATAACGAATGCCGGCAGCATGTAAAGTAGGGAGAATCGGCATTAGATCAGTGTGCAACACTGATTTAAAGGGACAGATACCACTTTGGCACTCCATGATCCAGCCAACGCACTGTCTTAACCACGAACAGCTGAACATGTCTTTGACAACCTGGAGGACCCTCCCCAATCAGTGCTATTTAAAGGGACCATGCAGGATTTACAGATTAGTTGATGGATTATTGCTTTTGGCTGCTGATGCATTTGCACCCATTTTTGGAGGTCTCTTATACTTGAATACTAGGACAAGGGGACATAACCTAACATGTAGAGCCAGGACTTGCATGAGTGAAGTTAGGAAACACTTCTACACGCAAAAGGTGGGAGAAGTTTGGAACGTTCTTCTGCAAACAGCAGTTGATGCTAGCTCAATTACTAATTTTAAATTTGAGATTGATAGATTTCTGTGAACCAAGGGTATTAAGGAATACGGGGCAACGGCAGGTATATGGAGTTAGGTCACAGGTCCACCATGATCTCATTGAATAGTGGAACAGGCTCGAGGGGCTAAATGCCACTGCCACTTGCTGGCTCCTGTTATGCGCCACCTTCTCCTGCAAGAAAGCAGGAAGTGTGTCAGTGAGTGCTCTGCAGGATGTCTGGTGATGTGCCTGTCATGGTTGAATAGCTGCCAGCGTGTGTGACCTGTGAATTGTGGATGTGCGGCTTGCAACAGTGGTAATGTGTGAGGGTGAGATTGGAAGAGTTGAGTACTGATTGAAAGTTCATTGGTATGTGGGTGATGGGGGGTGTGGTGTGTGGAGCAGTGGATGCGGCTAGTAGTGCAGTTGGTAGGAGACGCCACTTGACAGTTGACCTCGCTCATCTTGGCTACTCGTTTGAAAGCATTGAACTTCTTCCTGCACTGCATCCATGTTTGTGGTACTATGTAACTGGCATTGACTTCGTCCCCTATTGCCTCCCACTGCCTCTTGAGCATATGTCTGGACAGCCTCTTGCCCCCCTGGAGATATAGGATGTCCCTCCTTCTGTCCATCTCTTGCACCAAGGCCTCTGGAGCATCAGCAGAGAACCTTGGTGCATGCACTCTCGCAGGCCTGGCACAAACTCAGATCAGCAGATTGGTGAGGTCTGGTGTGCAGATTGGAGGATGTGGGATTTAGTAGTGTGCAACCTTTATTCAATGTTTTAAAATAACTCAACAGTTTGTAAACATAGGGACGGAACCTGCATCTATGTTTTACAAGTGCAATGTCTGATCTCCGTTCAGACTCCGTGTGGACCCGTATCTTATTTTTTGCAAATGAGAGATGCAGCCTGCCTTTAAGAGGTGCAGGCTGCCTTTAAGAGGTGCGAGCAAATCACGCAATATTTGGGTCCCCCCCTGCTGGTGAGAAGTGCGAACCTGGTGAGAGCATCGCGGCTAGGCCTGACTGCTGCGCTTCTATCAGGTAAATGACCGGGCAGCACGAATGTCTCGTGCTGCTTGCATCGGAACCACTGGGCACGGGTTAATTGCGCACCGCGATGCCCGTGCTCGGATTCGGAAGTTATCGAATTAAACCCCTGATATATTTCACAGGAACATGATCAAACTTATAAAACGCCGTTTTGCCTTAGTTGTTATTTTTTACCAGAGCTATTACTTTGTGCCTGTAAGTCCCTGGATGCACTAATCTGAGCATGTGCAGTATTTCTCAGCATGCATCAATGAGCATGATTGTCTCAGTGCAACTGGCAGTTTGCGTCCTCATTGTGTAATAGGATTTGTATTTCTTTGTTTTTTCAAATGATTTGAAAACATATGGCAAATGAATGTTAACATCTTTATTCAGGAAATTTTTCACACTTAAGCTACAAAGTGTTTATGTTTTACCTCAGAGAGAGAGCCTAGCTGAAAGAACAACACAAAGGGAGAGGAATGATTTGAACATATGCGTTTTCTTTGTTTAGATTTAGACTTCAAAACAATCACTGATAAATATATCTCAGTTGAAAGTTGACTTGTGTCTTCAAATGATTGAAAAACAAACTGGAAGAAGAATTTAAGAAGTTTTTTGAGCTAAACTTTCATATGGAATCCATTAATCTTTTTCAGCCTTCAGAAAGAGAGTTTAGCTGAGATAAAAAGAGAGAAACATGTACACACACACAGGAATAATTACCATCTCTTCTGTTTATATTTAAAAATCCAAGACAATTATTCTTTACGTTAGATCTGTTTATACAGCTGCAGTGGGTAAAGGAAACACTATTTATTTTCTAGGTGCTTGCTTCAATGTCTCTGGGCTGTGAAATGATCATTTCTTTAATTGGAATTGTGCACCCCTCCATCGTTCCCATGCCACACGACTCAGAGGGTAACATTGTAAAACATATATTTTTGAATGTTTTATGAGGTAATATTTAACACAAAAAACAATGCATGTCCTCGGACTTTGTTCATATATGCTAGACATTTGTTGATCTAAAAATACTAATTTTACTTATAAGAACCAAAGAACTTACTCCACTGACTCTACAGATCTCTTAAAAACTTTTTTTTCCAAATTCATCACACTTCTCTGCTCCCTAATGTTGCCAGATCCTGGGACCCTCCTCTTGTGCTGCCCGTTCCCATATTCTACCCCAATTTCTGCTCATCTCTAGGCTTCCCCTCCACAGTGCTGCCAAATGACAGGTCTTTATTCACTTCCCTGTGGTCCCAAATGTCAAGGTCCTTTCCCAAAACTTCCACCCCACTCCTGTCAAATACCAAACCTCAGGATCCTCCTCCAATACCTCTAAACTCTAGGAATACCCCCTCCTGTGTTGCAAAACTTTAGGTCCCCAACTATAGTGCTAGCAATCCCCAAAACCCCCACCCCACTGCTGTGAAACCCCAGAGCGACCAACCCCTAGCCTTGTGACCAACCCCATGCTATTAATTACCAAGTGCTGCAAAACATAAGAGCATAAGAAGATAAGAAACAGGAGCAGGAGCAAGCCATACCCCACTCAATAAGATCATGGCTGATTTTTTTTTAAACCACAAATCCACTTTCCTGTCTGATCCCCCATATCCCTTGATTCCCCTAGAGTCCAAAAATCTATAGATCTCAGCGTTGAATATACTCAACGACTGAGCATCCACAGCACTCTGGGGTAGAGAATTCCAAAGATTCACAACCCGAGTGAAGAAATTCCTCCTCATCTCAGTCTTAAATGGCCGACCCCTTATCCTGCGACTATGCCCCCTAGTTCTAGACTCTCCATCCAGAGGAAACAATCTCTCAGCATCTATCCTGTCAAGCCACCTCAGAATCATATATGTGTTTCAATGAGATCACCTCTCATTCTTCATCAAACATCAAGATCACACCCTAGCGCTGTCAATCTCCACTGCCCCACCCCAGATCCTCACCCAGTGTCATCAAACCTCAAGACCACCCCTCAGTGTTACAAAATCCAAGACCTCCTGTGCTGCTAAACTGCCAAGCTGGGGACTCCATCACAGTGCTACAAAATCCCAAGATCACCACTACAGTGCTGCCAATGTCCAGAACCTTCAAGCTGGTTCTCTAAACTACAGGACCACCACTTCCAAACCGAAGACACCCCCAAGTAAGGCTGAAGCGCAGGACTACTCACCAATGCCAGTAAAGCCGAGTACACCCTCTCCTTTCCTGGTTTAACAGCCTCCCCAACCACTGTAAAACTTTAGGTTCCCCCACAACAGTAGTGCCAAACTCAAAACCCCCCACCCCAGTTCTTCCAAATCACCGCACCACCACCAGAGCTACAGAAGTCCAGTCCCCCCACCCCCACCTCCCCATTCCTACTGCTGGTAAATGGCAGATACCTAGAATCATAGGAATTATAGTACTGAAGGAGGCCATTCAGCCCATCATGACAGTGTTAATTCTAGATCTTTAGCCGAGCGCTCCACTCCAATCCCATTTCCCTGCCCTTTTCCCATATTCTTTTATTTTCTTCCTTTTCAAATCTTTATCCAATTCCCTTTTGAATGAAGGAATACCTGCAGATATCTTGGGGATGTGATGGTTGCCCTCCAACAACTACAACCATCTTGCTTTGTGTCAACTATGACTCCAACCAGTGGAGCATTTTCCTCTTGATCCCACTGACCTCAGTTTTGCTACAGCTTCTTGGTACCATACTGGGCTGCATGCTGCCATAAGGGTCGCTACATTCACCTCTCCACTGGCATTCAGCTCTTGTGTACATGTCTGCATCAAGGCTATGATGAGATCTCAAGCCAAGTGGCTCTGGCGGTATCTGAATCCAGCATCCACAAGCAGGTTATTGGTGAGTAGATTGCTGTTTCATTGCACGATTGATGACTTTTTCCATCACTTTACTGATGATTTTGAGGAAGATGATAGCTAGGATGGTACTTTATCCTGTTTTGTTTAATAAACAGGACATACCTGGGCAATCCTCCACATTGTCAGGTAGATGCCAGTGTCATAGCTGTACTGGAACAGCTTGGCTAGAGGAGCAGCGAGCTCTGGTGCACAGGTCTTCAGCCCTACAGCTGGGATCTTGTCAGGGGCCATGGCCTTCGCTGTGTCCAGTGCACTCAGCCACTTCTTAATGTTATGTGGAGTGAGATGAATTGGCTGAACACTGACATCTATGATGGTTGAGACCTCGGAAAGAGGCCAAGTAGGATCATCCAGTTGACACTTTTGGCAAACATTTCAGCCTAGTCTCTTGCACTTGCATGTTGGGCTCTGCCAAGGTCAAGGATGGGGATGTTCACAGAACCTCCTTCTCCCAGTTAGTGCCAGATTGTCCACTCCATTTGTGAGTAGATGTGGTAAGGCTACTCTGATCAGTTACTTGTGGGATCACTTAGCTCTATCAATATTCTGTTGCAGCTTCAGTAGGTTGGTATCTCATTCTAAGGTACACCTGGTGCTGCTCCTGGTGTGCCCTTCAATACTCCCCATTGAACCAGGGTTGATCTGCAGTGCCGGGTTGTGCTGGGCCTTGAGGTTACAGATTGTGGTTGTATACAATTCTGCTGCTGATAGCCCACAGTGCCTCATGGATGCCCAGTTTTGGGTTGCTAGATCTTTCCTTGGTCAGGCTCATTTAGCACGGTGGTAGTGCCACAGTCCACAATGGAGGATGTCTACACGGTGGAGACTAATGCTGTTGTCGATGGACATGTCGGTGAGGATGAGGTCAAGTAGGTTACTTCCTCATGTTGGTTCCTTCACCACCTGTTGTACACCCAGTCCGACAGCTATGTCCTTCTGGACTTGACCAACTCAGTCAGTGGTGTTACTACTGAGCCACTCTTGGTGATGGACATTGAAGTCCCCCACCTGCAGTACATTCTGTGCCCGTGCATTCCTCAGAAATCCCTCCAAGTGGTGTTCAACATGGAGGAGTACTGATTCATTAGTTGAGGGGACAGGTAGGTGGTTATCAACAGGAGGTTTCCATGACCTTGTTTGACTTGAAGCCATCAGACTTCATGGGATCTGCAGCCAATATTGAGGACTCCCAGGGCCACTTCCATTGACTGTATATATCACGGTACCCCCTCCTCTGGAGGGTCTATCCAGCCTGTGGGACAGGACATACCCAGGGATGGTGTTAGAGGAATCTGGTAAATTGGCTGATAGATATTATTCTGTGGGTACGACTATGTCAGGCTGTGTTTGGCTAGTCTATAGGACAGCTCTCCAGATATTGGTGAGGAGGACTTTGCAAGGTTCATAGGACTGAGACTGCCTGAGACTTATCCTGATGCAATGACTGGGTCATTGTCAATAGATATTTGTGTTTCATAACGATTTTTTACAACTGAATAGCTTGCTAGGCCTCTTTCGAAGGTGTTAAGAGTCAACTACGTAGTATCGATGAGAATTACAGGTAGACCAGACAGGGTAAGAGTGGCAGGCTCCCTTCCATGAATGTTAGTGAACCAGTTGGGTTTTTACAACAATCCGGAGTTTTCATGGTCATTTTTTCTGGTGCCAGTCACAAAATCACCAGATTTATTGAATTCAATTTCACAACTTGCCAGAGTGGGATTTGAAGTCACCACCACTGGGTTGCTTGTTTAATGCCGTAACTACACTACCGTAGTCTTGTCAGCAACTACAAAAGCACCTATCTATTCCATTGACCATGGAATCTCCTATTACTGCTGTGTTTCTGCACTTCACTACCCCCTCTCTTTGGCAACCGTTTGCTCCATGGTGTGAAGGTTTTGCTGTCGATTGTCCGATTGAGCTTTTGTTATCGTCAGTACTAAATATATGTTAGTCGATTCCACACTCCAGAAATCCCCGCACTAGCTCCTGTCTCCTCTTCCTATCCCGATGGATGGTAATCCACTGCCCTTCCTCACTAACTCTGTTGCAGGGTGACCACCCCCTGTAATGAGGAACTTTTCAGCCTCCAAAATGTGAGAGTCTTGGCAACTGATTACGCACGGGAATCTTAAGCTCGAGCACAAGCAGTCGGAGACACTTCTCATATGTGTGGTCATGCCAGACACATGGAGCATCCCGAACCTCCCGCATAACACATTTATATTTTATTTGATCAGACTCTCAGGACGTCCCAAATTGCTTCACAGCTAATTAATTTTATTTTAGGTGCAGTCACTGCTGTATGTAGGCAAACGGGACAGCCAATTTGCAAACAGCAAAGTCCCAAACAGCAAAGAAAGAATGACTGATTAATCTGTTTTTGGTGGTGTTGGTTGAGGGAGAAATGTTGGCCAGAACATTGTAACAACTCCCTGCTCTTCTTCTAGTAGTGTCGGGATCGTTAATATCCACCTGAACAGGCTGGTGGGCTCATGGTTTAACATCTCATCCAAAAGACAGCACCTCCAACAGTGCAGCACTCCCTCAGTACTGGAGTGTCAGCCTAGATTACATGCTCAAGTCCTGGAGTTGGATTTGAACATACAACCTTCTGATTCAAAGGTGAGAGTACTACCCACTGAGCCAAGCTGAATGAATAAATTTGTTTCCCTGATGGATATAGTGTGAAGAAATTATTTGAGCTATCTGATTGGTTGGTTTTGTCCATGTGCTTGATTGTCGACTGACTACTTGCTCCTCATTGGTACTTTTGCTACTTTTTGATTTATTCACGTTTAGTCATTTGGATATTTGATTGGTAACTTAACATATCCTCAGGTTGGGTTGGACAGGAGCAAAGCATAGTGAGAGGGGAAGAGGAGCACAGTGGGAAGGGGAGGGAAAGGAGCACAGCAGCATGGGGGCAGGAGGCGGGGCATGGGGGAGGACCAGTGAGCAGAGGACAGGGGAGCCAGGGGCCCGAGAGTGGAGCACACGGAGAGGTGGGGGTTAGGAGTACAGTGAGGGTCAGGGAGCAGAATAGAGCAGAGGCCAACTAGAGTAGCACAATGGTCAAGGAGAGGAGGGTCAATGTATTTGATTGGCTTGTTCTGGTTGGTACATTTTCCTACCGATTGAGTAAAAGGAACTATTTTTTGATTGGTTCAAATATCAGCATTGTTAATTTAGATCGGGGTAATATGAGCCAACCATACAATAGTAACATACATCTTTAAGGTGCAATACAGTACAGATGCTAGATGCAGTACTTTTAACTGTACAGACTTTATATTTTTTCTTAATTAGATTTAAATAATAAATGTATCTGCTATTCTGTGCTTCCACCAACCTGTTGCTCATTTTGGACCTGTGACCCACACAAGTAAAATTCGGTCCAAGGTTGTCTGGCTCCCCAAGTACAGGAGACTGAATGTTAAAGTTTGGTCTGATCACGGCATTGGAGTGACCAGGTCGACCTTTGCCGTCCTTTCCATACCGACATTAAGATGGCTGGAACAACTAAGAGAACTTCTCCGCAGCTCAGAGGAGCAGGCACACCGAAAACACTTCTCACTGGTGCTGGGGGGGTTAAACAATGAATTACTTCAGCTGCTTTCATGATGTCAAGAGGCTGTCACTGTGACATTTTTTCATATTTGTTCATGGGATGTAGGTGTCACTGGCAAGGCCAGCATTTATTGCCCATCCCTAATTGCCCTTGAGAAGGTGGTGGTGAGCCACCTTCTTGAACCGCTGCAGTCCCTGTGGTGAAGGTTCTCCCACAGTGCTGTTAGGAAGGGAGTTCCAGGATTTTGACCCAGCGACGATGAAGGAACGGTGATATATTTCCAAGTCGGGATGGTGTGTGACTTGGAGGGGAACGTGCAGGTGTTGTTGTTCCCATGTGCCTGCTGCCCTTGTCCTTCTAGGTGGTAGAGGTCATGGGTTTGGGAGGTGCTGTCACTTTATCTGAAATGTGAATGGGTGTTTTATTGTCAATAAAACACCCATTCACATTTCAGATAAAGCATCACCCGTGGAATTAACTTCACAAGACAGTTCAAAAAATACTTAGAGGGTTCACAACACAACTACGTTGCTTTAAAGTGCCTAGGCATAACCCACCTGCTCAGCCTGTACCCTATTATGTATTAGTTGCAAATGGCAACTCTTAATGCCATCTAGACTGTCACTTTCACTCATTAGAATTGTAAATCAGGGCAGTGCAGTCACAGTGCAAGACAGCTCTACCATAACTCACTGCTGGCCACGGCAGACTTCAGATCTCACATTTCAATTTTTCAAACAAATATTTGAAGGGTTAAGTCTGCTGAAAACATCTCCAGTTACCAGACCCCACATATCACATGTGGCACTACAACATAACTAGAACTTTTCAATAATAGCTGTTTGAAATATAAAAGAACAAAAGGCTGTATAATAAAGAGAGTAACTCATTGAGGGACGATGACCGCAGAGCAGGAGTCCTGTGCCTTTCACAAAAATTATGCTCAGCAATCTCACTCATTATGACCGTTGCCAATGTGAAACATAATCTTCCCTGGATATTTTGTGCTTTCGAGTGGGATGGGGTTCAACGTCCTGGAAATAGTTTCATTTCAAGGTCACTGGAAATTCCAATTTCAGCTGAATCAGGACAAAACAGAACTCAGAACCAACACTAACACCTACCACTAACTTTTTTTTTAATATTTCAAAACATAATTTATTTCATAAAATTTTAAGATACACTCAGTTCAATGTAAAAAGACACAATTTCAAGCAATATAGTTTGAACCAATACAACGCAGATCGTACATGCTATGATCTCATTTTTACAATTTAAAACACAGTACATATCTCCTAATACATTCTGTACAATACAAGGTGAGGTGGCTTTACATGGTGGCCTTTCCCCATAGAGCCTTTGTGTAGGCTGCACCTCGCCTCAGTGCATCCCACAGCATGTACTCCTGAACCTTGGAGTGTGCCAGTCGGCAGCACTCGATCGTGGACAGCTCCTTCAACTGGAAGACCAGCAGGTTTCGAGCAGACGAAAGGGCCTCCTTCACCAAGTTGATGGTCTTCCAGCTGCAGGTGATATCTGTCTCGGTGTGCGTCCCAGGAAACAACCCGTTGAGCACAGCGTCCTGTGTTACCGACTTGTTGGGGATGAACTGGGACAGATACCAACACATCTCTCTCCACACCCTCTGCGCAAAGGGGCAGCCCATCAGGAGGTACAAGCACTAACACCTACCACTAATCTTCTTATGTTGAAAAACAAATCTAAAATGTAATCAGTCATTCATCTTAGAACTACAAAACGAAGTCACTTGAGTGACTAGCTGAGGCTATACAATTAAGAAAATGAAGAACCATAAAACTCACCTTCTTCGGTACTGCTGGGAAGAGGATAAACAACGTGTGACGCATTTGACTTGTCCTCGGTAACAGTACCCTGTTAGAAAGCACTTAAATAATTAATGTACAGAGACAGACACCGACAGATAACACATGGTTTAATAAACAGAACATGTGGGCGCAGTGAGGGCAAAAACTCTCTTCAGTGAAATAAGGCTAGACATATCTGGGCAAGGACCCAGCATGCCGCTTCTTAAACAAGCAGCACTATGGAATGATATAATAAAAGTTTACACCCAGGATTCTGGCCTGGGCAAGTTCCCACCATCAGGGTGATGAGCTGACCAAAAGAACATAAGAACATAAGAAGCAGGAGCAGGAGTAGGCCATACGCCCCTCTAGCCTGCTGCGCCATTCAATAAGATCATGGCTGATCTTCAACCTCAGCTCTACTTTCCCCTCCAATCCCCATATTCCTTGATTCCCCTCGAGTCCAAACATCCATCGATCTCAGCCTTGAATATACTCAACGACTGAGCATCACAGCCCTCTGGGGTAGAGAATTCCAAATATTCACAACCCTCTGAGTGAAGAAATTCCTCCTCATCTCAGTCCTAAATGGCCAACCCCTTATTCTGAGACTATGCCCTCTAGTTCTAGACTCTCCAGCCAGGGGAAACAACCTCTCAGCCTCTATCTTGTCAAGCCCCCTCAGAATGTTATATGTTTCAATGAGATCACCTCTCATTCTTCTAAACTCCAGAGAGTACAGGCTTATTCGACTCAATCTCTCCTCATAGGACAACCCTCTCGTCCCAGGAATCAATCCAGTGAACCTTCGTTGCACTGCCTCTAAGGCAAGTATATCCTTCCTTAGGTAAGGAGACCAAAACTGTACATAGTACGCCAGGTGTGGTCTCACCAGAGCCCTATATAATTGCAGCAAGACTTCCTTACTCTTATACTCCAAACCCCTTTGCAATACAGGCTTACATTCCATTTGCCTTCTTAATTGCTTGCTGTACCTGCATGTTAACTTTCTGTGTTTCGTGTACAAGGACACCCAAATCTCTCTGAATACCAACATTTAATAGTTTGTCACCATTTAAAAAATATTCTGTTTTTCTATTCTTCCTACCAAAGTGAATAACCTCACATTTCCCCACATTATACTCCATCTGCCACCTTCTTGCCCACTCACTTAACCTGTCTATATCCCTTTGTAGACTCTTTGTGTCCTCCTCACAGCTTACTTTCCCACCTAGTTTTGTATCTTCAGCAAACTTGGATACATTATTCCTTCATCCAAATCATTAATATAGATTGTAAACAGCTGAGGCCCCAGCACTGATCCTTGTGGCACCTCACTAGTTACAGCCTGCCAACCTGAAAATGACCCGTTTATTCCTACTCTCTGTTTTCAGTCCATTAACCAATCCTCAATTCATGCTAATATATTACCCCCCAACCCCATGAGCCCTAATCTTGTGTAACAACCTTGTCACATTGGCTCATTGTCACAAGAAGGGAAGAAAAATCAGATGGGGTCATCCTGGAGCAACAAAGGGCTTTATATATCTTAGACTTTTCAATGCTAGAGTATGACTCTGATACAATTACTGTCACCAGCATGATGTAGCATTCACTCCTCCACCAGCTTACTCAGAGGTAGCAAGAATAAAACAAATATCTCACCTCTATCTCTGTTCCTTCATCATTGCTGGATCAACATCCTGGAATTACTTACTTAACACCATGGTGGGAGAACCATTACGACAAGGACTGCAGTGATTCAAAGAAGGCTCAGGGCAGGCACTGAATGCCAGTGTCACCCACATCCCGAGGACAAATTTAAAAATCTCCATCCAATTTTATAAACATGTAACTATGTGGAAGGTTAACCATCTGATGACCTTTCTTTCTCAGATACAATTATTTTCAATACAACTTAATTGACAGTGGTCCTCATAGCCTGTCTGGATTGGATTGAGAAATAATAAAGGATCCTCTTTACCTTTATCTATTTACAATGTGACCCTCATTAGGTTTTGCTATCTTTAGCTTACTCACTTGTCCTGCTTCGTGACTCTGAATCCCATCTCGCACTGCATCCTTCCTTGTTAAGAGATGCTATATACTGATCCAGCAATGATGAAGGAACAGAGATAGAGGTGAGATATTTGTTTTATTCTTGCTACCTCTGAGTAAGTTGGTGGAGGAGTGAATGCTACATCATGCTGGTGACAGTAATTGTATCAGAGTCATACTCTAGCATTGGGAACACAATGCAGACCACTGAACAGTGGGAAAGAGATGGAGCGTGAGATTTGGAGGCAATTTAGAGAGGTTTTCAATAGGAACAGAGTCCAAGATGATGCAAGAAAATACTAACTGCTGTGGGACTAAGAATGCACATGCCCACTCCTGGAGCATAGTAATGTGTTACAAGTTTATCAATATAGAAGTAGCTGGGAAAACTAGTGTTTTTGCTGCAACTACTGGGCTTTAGGACTTGTGCTGTAGTGTTCCAACCAGGCAAACTCCTACTCAACCCTCACCAAACAATCACAATCTTACCTGGTGTCTCTTAATGATGTCTTTCAGTTTACTCAGTAACTTGGGCTCAATCTCTGAGTTTAGATAGATGTTGGGCCGAGACAAACAGTTGTTCTGCAAAAAAACAGAAGAGATTGCCTCAAAATTTTATTATGGGACAAGCCACCCAAATAAGGCTCACTTCACACAGAAAATAAATTCTACTTCACACAATAATCACCTTACCTGAACCAGTGTCTTTTCTATAGTCATAAACATTTCCACATTGCGGTCCATGCGGGAAGGGTTCTGAAAATCAAAGCGTCGCCTAAAAACAAAATAACAAGGTTTAACTGAGTCAAACCGTCAAATAGATGCGAGGAGTACAGTATGTTTGGTGAAGTGATCCGTATGGCATCACTGCCAATACAGAGCAATCTGGAAATAGCCTGAGATGAACAGCTACAGAAAGCTGCAAGCTAGTGGCGATGGTAGATTCCGACGAGCGAGTCATCTGTTCACTTATGAGGTGCAGAAAGGAATGCGACCCAGGAGAGCGAAGAAGGTGTGGCAAAATAATAAAACACAGCTCAGAAACAGAGGGGGAAAAACATGAAAAAAAAAACACCTGGCAACTCTCATCAAAATCTAAAGAAAAACGATGCAGCCTGTTAAACTTGTTTCCGCTCGTCAAAGCGACAGATGTTAATGCTGGGAATAGAACACTTTCCTTTTCAGGAGCCAAGTGTCAGCATCAAACACTCCCAGCTCAATGACAGCATCTGTTAGATACAGAGTAAAGCCCCCTCTACACTGTCCCATCAAACACTCCCAGGGCAGGTACAGCATGGGTAAGATACAGAGTAAAGCTCCCTCCACACTGTCCCATCAAACACTCCCAGGACAGGTACAGCACGGGTTAGATACAGAGTAAAGCTCCCTCCACACTGTCCGATCAAACACTCCCAGGGCAGGTACAGCACGGGTGAGATACAGATTAAAGCTCCCTCTACACTGTCCATCAAGCACTCCCAGGGCAGGTACAGCACGGGTTAGATACAGAGTAAAGCTCCCTCGACACTGTCCCATCAAACACTCCCAGGGCAGGTACAGCACGGGTTAGATACAGAGTAAAGCTCCCTCTACACTGTCCCATCAAACACTCCCAGGGCAGATACAGCATGGGTTAGATACAGAGTAAAGCTCCCTCTACACTGTCCCATCAAACACTCCCAGGGCAAGTACAGCACGGGTTAGATACAGAGGGAAGCTCCCTCGACACTGTCCCATCAAACACTCCCAGGGCAGGTACAGCACGGGTTAGATACAGAGTAAAGCTCCCTCTACACTGTCCCATCAAATACTCCCAGGGCAGGTACAGCATGGGTAAGATACAGAGTAAAGCTCCCTCCACACTGTCCGATCAAACACTCCCAGGGCAGGTACAGCATGGGTGAGATACAGAGTAAAGCTCCCTCGACACTGTCCCATCAAACACTCCCAGCTCAACGACAGCATCTGTGAGATACAGAGTAAAGCTCCCTCCACACTGTCCCCATCAAACACTCCCAGGGCAGGTACAGCACGGGTTAGATACAGAGTAAAGCTCCCTCGACACTGTCCCATCAAACACTCCCAGCTCAACGACAGCATCTGTGAGATAGAGAGTAAAGCTCCCTCTACACTGTCCCCATCAAACACTCCCAGGGCAGGTACAGCACGGGTTAGATCAAGAGTAAAGCTCCCTCTACACTGTCCCCATCAAACACTCCCAGGGCAGGTACAGCACGGGTTAGATACAGAGGAAAGCTCCCTCTACACTGTCCCCATCAAACACTCCCAGGGCAGGTACAGGGTTAGATACAGAGTAAAGCCCCCTCTACACTGTCCCATCAAACACTCCCAGGGCAGGTACAGCACGGGTGAGATACAGAGTAAAGCTCCCTCTACACTGTCCCCATCAAACACTCCCAGGGCAGGTACAGGGTTAGATACAGAGTAAAGCTCCATCGACACTGTCCCATCAAACACTCCCAGGGCAGGGACAGCACGGATTAGATACAAAGTAAATCTCCCTCTACACTGTCCCATCAAACACTCCCAGGGCAGGTACAGCACGGGTTAGATACAGAGTAAAGCTCCCTCTACACTGTCCCATCAAACACTCCCACGGCGGGGACAGCAGTGGTTAGATACAGAGGAAAGCTCCCTCCACACTGTCCCATCAAACACTCCCAGGGGCAGGTACAGATACAGAGTAAAGCTCCCTCTACATTGTCCCATCAAACACTCCCAGGGCAGGTACAGGGTAAGATGCAGAGTAAAGCTCCCTCGACACTGTCCCATCAAACACAACCAGGGCAGGTACAGGGTTAGATGCAGAGTAAAGCTTCATCTACACTGTTCCATCAAACACTCCCAGGGCAGGTACAGCATGGGGTGAGATACAGAGTAAAGCACCCGCTACACTGTCCCATCAAACACAACCAGGGCAGGTACAGCACGGGTGAGATACAGAGTAAAGCTCCCTCGACACTGTCCCCATCAAACACTCCCAGGGCAGGTACAGCACGGGTTAGATACAGAGGAAAGCTCCCTCGACACTGTCCCATCAAACACTCCCAGGGCAGGTACAGCACGGGTTAGATACAGAGTAAAGCTCCCTCGACACTGTCCCATCAAACACTCCCAGCTCAACGACAGCATCTGTGAGATACAGAGTAAAGCTCCCTCGACACTGTCCCCATCAAACACTCCCAGGGCAGGTACAGGGTTAGATACAGAGTAAAGCCCCCTCTACACTGTCCCATCAAACACTCCCAGGGCAGGGACAGCACGGGTGAGATACAGAGTAAAGCTCCCTCGACACTGTCCCCATCAAACACTCCCAGGGCAGGTACAGCACGGGTTAGATACAGAGGAAAGCTCCCTCGACACTGTCCCATCAAACACTCCCAGGGCAGGTACAGCACGGGTTAGATACAGAGTAAAGCTCCCTCGACACTGTCCCATCAAACACTCCCAGCTCAACGACAGCATCTGTGAGATACAGAGTAAAGCTCCCTCCACACTGTCCCCATCAAACACTCCCAGGGCAGGTACAGGGTTAGATACAGAGTAAAGCCCCCTCTCCACTGTCCCATCAAACACTCCCAGGGCAGGTACAGCACGGGTCAGATACAGAGTAAAGCTCCCTCTACACTGTCCCCATCAAACACTCCCAGGGCAGGTACAGGGTTAGATACAGAGTAAAGCTCCCTCAACACTGTCCCATCAAACACTCCCAGGGCAGGTACAGCACGGGTAAGATACAGAGTAAAGCTCCCTCTGCACTGTCCCATCAAACACTCCCACGGCGGGGACAGCAGTGGTTAGATACAGAGGAAAGCTCCCTCCACACTGTCCCATCAAACACTCCCAGGGGCAGGTACAGATACAGAGTAAAGCTCCCTCTACATTGTCCCATCAAACACTCCCAGGGCAGGTACAGGGTTAGATGCAGAGTAAAGCTCCCTCGACACTGTCCCATCAAACACTCCCAGGGTAGGTACAGGGTTAGATGCAGAGTAAAGCTCCATCTACACTGTTCCATCAAACACTCCCAGGGCAGGTACAGCATGGGGTGAGATACAGAGTAAAGCACCATCTACACTGTCCCATCAAACACTCCCAGGACAGGTACAGCACGGGTAAGATACAGAGTAAAGCTCCGTCCACACTGTCCCATCAAACACTCCCAGCTCAACGACAGCATCTGTTGGACACACAGTAAAGCTCCCTCCACACTGTCCCATCAAACACTCCCAGGGCAGGTACAGCACGGGTTAGATACAGAGTAAAGCTCCCTCTACACTGTCCCCATCAAACACTCCCAGGGCAGGTACAGCACAGGTCAGATAAAGAGTAAAGCTCCCTCCACACTGTCCCCATCAAACACTCCCAGGGCAGGTACAGGGTGAGATACAGAGTAAAGCTCCCTCTACACTGTCCCATCAAACACTCCCAGGGCAGGTACAGCACGGGTGAGATACAGAGTAAAGCTCCCTCTACACTGTCCCATCAAACACTCCCAGGGGCAGGGACAGGGTTAGATACAGAGTAAAGCTCCCTCTACACTGTCCCATCAAACACTCCCACGGCGGGGACAGCAGTGGTTAGATACAGAGTAAAGCTCCCTCTACATTGTCCCATCAAACACTCACAGGGCAGGTACAGGGTTAGATGCAGAGTAAAGCTCCCTCCACACTGTCCCCATCAAACACTCCCAGGGCAGGTACAGCACAGGTTAGATAAAGAGTAAAGCTCCCTCGACACTGTCCCCATCAAACACTCCCAGGGCAGGTACAGCATGGGTGAGATAAAGAGTAAAGCTCCCTCTACACTGTCCCCATCAAACACTCCCAGGGCAGGTACAGGGTTAGATACAGAGTAAAGCTCCCTCTACACTGTCCCATCAAACACTCCCAGGGCAGGTACAGCACGGGTGAGATACAGAGTAAAGCTCCCTCTACACTGTCCCATCAAACACTCCCGGGGCTGGTACAGCACAGGTTAGATACAGAGTAAAGCTCCCTCTGCACTGTCCCATCAAACACTCCCAGGGCAGGTACAGCACGGGTTCGATACAGAGTAAAGCTCCCTCCACACTGTCCCCATCAAACACTCCCAGGGCAGGTACAGCACAGGTTAGATAAAGAGTAAAGCTCCCGCTACACTGTCCCCATCAAACACTCCCAGGGCAGGTACAGCACGGGTTAGATAAAGAGTAAAGCTCCCTCGACACTGTCCCCATCAAACACTCCCAGGGCAGGTACAGGGTTCGATACGGAGTAAAGCTCCCTCGACACTGTCCCATCAAACACTCCCAGGGCAGGTACAGCACGGGTGAGATACAGAGTGAAGCTCCCTCGACACTGTCCCCATCAAACACTCCCAGGGCAGGGACAGCACGGGTTCGATACAGAGTAAAGCTCCCTCTACACTGTCCCATCAAACACTCCCAGGGGCAGGTACAGGGTTAGATACAGAGTAAAGCTCCCTCGACACTGTCCCATCAAACACTCCCACGGCGGGGACAGCAGTGGTCAGATACAGAGTAAAGCTCCCTCTACATTGTCCCATCAAACACTCCCAGGGCAGGTACAGGGTAAGATGCAGAGTAAAGCTCCCTCGACACTGTCCCATCAAACACTCCCAGGGCAGATACAGGGTTAGATGCAGAGAATAGCTGCATCTACACTGTCCCATCAAACACTCCCAGGGCAGGGACAGCACGGATTAGATACAAAGTAAATCTCCCTCGACACTGTTCCATCAAACACTCCCAGGGCAGGTACAGCATGGGGTGAGATACAGAGTAAAGCTCCCTCTGCACTGTCCCATCAAACACACCCAGGGCAGGTGCAGCACGGGTTAGATACAGAGTGAAGCTCCCTCAACACTGTCCCATCAAACACTCCCGGGGCAGGAATAGCACGGGTTAGATATAGATTAAAGCTCCCTCTGCACTGTCCCATCAAAACACTCCCAGGGCAGGTAAAGCACGGGTTAGATACAGAGTAAAGCTCCCTCTACACTGTCCCCATCAAACACTCCCAGGGCAGGTACAGGGTTCGATACAGAGTAAAGCTCCCTCCACACTGTCCCATCAAACACTCCCAGGGCAGGTACAGCACGGGTTCGATACAGAGTAAAGCTCCCTCTACACTGTCCCATCAAACACTCGCAGGGGCAGGTACAGATACAGAGTAAAGCTCCCTCTATATTTTCCCATCAAACACTCCCAGGGCAGGTACAGGGTTAGATGCAGAGTAAAGCTCCCTCTACACTGTCCCATCAAACACTCCCAGGGCAGGTACAGGGTGAGATACAGAGTAAAGCTCCCTCTACACTGTCCCATCAAACACTCCCAGGGCAGGTACAGGGTTAGATACTGAGTAAAGCTCCCTCTACACTGTCCCATCAAACACTCCCAGGGCAGGTACAGGGTCAGATACAGAGTAAAGCTCCCTCTGCACTGTCCCATCAAACACTCCCAGAGCAGGTACAGCATGGGTAAGATACAGAGTAAAGCTCCCTTTACACTGTCCCATCAAACACTCCCAGTGCAGGTACAGGGTCAGATACAGAGTAAAGCTCCCTCTGCACTGTCCCCATCAAACACTCCCAGGGCAGGTACAGCACGGGTTAGATACAGAGTAAAGCTCCCTCTACACTGTCCCATCAAACACTCCCAGGGCAGGTACAGGGTCAGATACAGAGTAAAGCTCCCTCTGCACTGTCCCATCAAACACTCCCAGAGCAGGTACAGCATGGGTAAGATACAGAGTAAAGCTCCCTTTACACTGTCCCATCAAACACTCCCAGTGCAGGTACAGCACGGGTAAGATACAGAGTAAAGCCCCCTCTACACTGTCCGATCAAACACTCCCAGGGCAGGAATAGCACGGGTTAGATATAGATTAAAGCTCCCTCTGCACTGTCCCATCAAAACACTCCCAGGGCAGGTAAAGCACGGGTTAGATACAGAGTAAAGCTCCCTCTACACTGTCCCCATCAAACACTCCCAGGGCAGGTACAGCACGGGTTCGATACAGAGTAAACCTCCCTCTACACTGTCCCATCAAACACTCGCAGGGGCAGGTACAGATACAGAGTAAAGCTCCCTCCACACTGTCCCATCAAACACTCCCAGGGCAGGTACAGGGTGAGATACAGAGTAAAGCTCCCTCTATATTGTCCCATCAAACACTCCCAGGGCAGGTACAGGGTTAGATGCAGAGTAAAGCTCCCTCTACACTGTCCCATCAAACACTCCCAGGGCAGGTACAGGGTGAGATACAGAGTAAAGCTCCCTCTACACTGTCCCATCAAACACTTCCAGGGCAGGTACAGGGTGAGATACAGAGTAAAGCTCCCTCGACACTGTCCCATCAAACACTCCCAGGGCAGGTACAGGGTTAGATGCAGAGTAAAGCTCCCTCTACACTGTCCCATCAAACACTCCCAGGGCAGGGACAGGGTGAGATACAGAGTAAAGCTCCCTCTGCACTGTCTCATCAAACACTCCCAGAGCAGGTACAGCATGGGTTAGATACAGAGCAAAGCTCCCTTCACACTGTCCCATCAAACACTCCCAGTGCAGGTACAGCACGGGTAAGATACAGAGTAAAGCCCCCTCTACACTGTCCGATCAAACACTCCCAGTGCAGGTACAGCACGGGTAAGATACAGAGTAAAGCTCCCTCCACACTGTCCCATCAAACACTCCCATTGCAGGTACAGCACGGGTAAGATACAGAGTAAAGCTCCCTCAACACCGTCCCATCAAACACTCTCAGCGCAGGTACAGCACGGGTTCGATACAGAGTAAAGCTCCCTCTACACTGTCCCATCAAACACTCCCGGGGCTGGTACAGCACAGGTTAGATACAGAGTAAAGCTCCCTCTGCACTGTCCCATCAAACACTCCCAGGGCAGGTACAGCACGGGTTCGATACAGAGTAAAGCCCCCTCTACACTGTCCGATCAAACACTCCCAGTGCAGGTACAGCACGGGTAAGATACAGAGTAAAGCTCCCTCCACACTGTCCCATCAAACACTCCCATTGCAGGTACAGCACGGGTAAGATACAGAGTAAAGCTCCCTCAACACCGTCCCATCAAACACTCTCAGCGCAGGTACAGCACGGGTTCGATACAGAGTAAAGCTCCCTCTACACTGTCCCATCAAACACTCCCGGGGCTGGTACAGCACAGGTTAGATACAGAGTAAAGCTCCCTCTGCACTGTCCCATCAAACACTCCCAGGGCAGGTACAGCACGGGTTCGATACAGAGTAAAGCTCCCTCTACACTGTCCCATCAAACACTCCCAGGGCAGGAATAGCACGGGTTCGATATAGAGTAAAGCACCCTCTGCACTGTCCCATCAAACACTCCCAGGACAGGGACAGCACAGGTTCGATACAGAGTAAAGCTCCCTCTGCACTGTCCCTTCAAACACTCCCAGGGCAGGTACAGCACGGGTGAGATGCAGAGTAAAGCTCCCTCTGCACTGTCCCATCAAACACTCCCAGGGCAGGAATAGCACGGGTTAGATATGGAGTAAAGCTCCCTCGACACTGTCCCATCAAACACTCCCAGGACAGGTACAGCACAGGTTCGATACAGAGTAAAGCTCCCTCTACACTGTCCCATCAAACACTCCCAGGGCAGGTACAGGGTTAGATACAGAGTAAAGCTCCCTCTGCACTGTCCCATCAAACACTCCCAGGGCAGGAATAGCACGGGTGAGATACAGAGTAAAGCTCCCTCTACACTGTCCCATCAAACACACCCAGGGCAGTTACAGCACAGGTTCGATACAGAGTAAAGCTCCTTCGACAATGTACCATCAAACACCCCCAGGGGCAGGAAGAGCATAAATTTGATAGAGTAAAGCTCCCGCTACATTGTCCAATCGAACAATCCCAGGGCAGGGACAAAACAGGTTGAATGGAGCACTACAATGTCACTCAGTACATCTCCCCAGCACCGATCCCTGGGACATCCCACTCAGTACATCTCCCCAGCACTGATCACAGGGACATCCCACTCAGTACATCTCCTCAGCACCGATCCCTGGGACATCCCACTCAGTACATCTCCCCAGCACCGATCCCTGGGACATCCCACTCAGTACATCTCCCCAGCACTGATCCCTGGGACACCCCACTAAGTACATCTCCCCAGCACTGATCCCTGGGACACCCCACTCAGTACATCTCCCCAGCACTGATCCCTGTGAACACTCCACTCAGTGCATCTCCCCAGCACTGATCCCTGTGAACACTCCACTCAGTACATCTCCCCAGCACTGATCACAGGGACATCCCACTCAGTACATCTCCCCAGCACTGATCCCTGTGAACACTCCACTCAGTACATCTCCCCAGCACTGATCACAGGGACATCCCACTCAGTACATCTCCCCAGCACTGATCCCTGTGAACACCCCACTCAGTACATCTCCCCAGCACTGATCCCTGTGAACACTCCACTCAGTACATCTCCCCAGCACTGATCCCTGTGAACACCCCACTCAGTACATCTCCCCAGCACTGATCACAGGGACATCCCACTCAGTACATCTCCCCAGCACTGATCCCTGTGAACACTCCACTCAGTACATCTCCAGACCACTGATCCCTGTGAACACCCCACTCAGTACATCTCCCCAGCACTGATCACAGGGACATCCCACTCAGTACATCTCCCCAGCACTGATCCCTGTGAACACCCCACTCAGTACATCTCCCCAGCACTGATCCCTGTGAACACTCCACTCAGTACATCTCCCCAGCACTGATCCCTGTGAACACCCCACTCAGTACATCTCCCCAGCACTGATCCCTGGGACATCCCACTCAGTACATCTCCCCAGCACTGATCCCTGTGAACATCCCACTCAGTGCATCTCCCCAGCACTGATCCCTGTGAACACTCCACTCAGTACATCTCCCCAGCACTGATCACAGGGACACCCCACTCAGTACATCTCCCCAGCACTGATCCCTGGGACACCCCACTCAGTACATCTCCCCAGCACTGATCACAGGGACACCCCACTCAGTACATCTCCCCAGCACTGATCCCTGTGAACACTCCACTCAGTACATCTCCCCAGCACTGATCCCTGTGAACATCCCACTCAGTACATCTCCCCAGCACTGATCCCTGGGACATCCCACTCAGTACATCTCCCCAGCACTGATCCCTGGGACATCCCACTCAGTCCATCTCCCCAGCACTGATCCCTGGGACATCCCACTCAGTACATCTCCCCAGCACTGATCCCTGTGAACACTCCACTCAGTACATCTCCCCAGCACTGATCCCTGGGACACTCCACTCAGTACATCTCCCCAGCACTGATCCCTGGGACACCCCACTCAGTACATCTCCCCAGCACTGATCCCTAGGACATCCCACTCAGTACATCTCCCCAGCACTGATCCCTGTGAACACCCCACTCAGTACATCTCCCCAGCACTGATCCCTAGGACATCCCACTCAGTACATCTCCCCAGCACTGATCCCTGTGAACACTCCACTCAGTACATCTCCCCAGCACTGAACCCTGGGACACTCCACTCAGTACATCTCCCCAGCACTGATCCCTGTGAACACTCCACTCAGTACATCTCCCCAGCACTGATCCCTGTGAACACCCCACTCAGTACATCTCCCCAGCACTGATCCCTGGGACATCCCACTCAGTACATCTCCCCAGCACTGATCCCTGGGACATCCCACTCAGTACATCTCTCCAGCACTGATCCCTGTGAACACTCCACTCAGTACATCTCCCCAGCACTGATCCCTGGGACATCCCACTCAGTACATCTCCCCAGCACTGATCCCTGTGAACACTCCACTCAGTACATCTCCCCAGCACTGATCCCTGGGACATCCCACTCAGTACATCTCCCCAGCACTGATCCCTGGGACACTCCACTCAGTACATCTCCTCAGCACTGATCCCTGTGAACACTCCACTCAGTACATCTCCCCAGCACTGATCCCTGGGACATCCCACTCAGTACATCTCCCCAGCACTGATCACAGGGACATCCCACTCAGTACATCTCCCCAGCACTGATCACAGGGACACTCCACTCAGTGCATCTCCCCAGCACTGATCCCTGGGACATCCCACTCAGTACATCTCCCCAGCACTGATCCCTGGGACACTCCACTCAGTACATCTCCTCAGCACTGATCCCTGTGAACACTCCACTCAGTACATCTCCCCAGCACTGATCCCTGGGACACTCCACTCAGTACATCTCCCCAGCACTGATCACAGGGACACTCCACTCAGTACATCTCCCCAGCACTGATCCCTGGGACATCCCACTCAGTACATCTCCCCAGCACTGATCCCTGGGACACTCCACTCAGTACATCTCCCCAGCACTGATCCCTGTGAACACTCCACTCAGTACATCTCCCCAGCACTGATCACTGTGAACACTCCACTCAGTACATCTCCCCAGCACTGATCCCTGTGAACACTCCACTCAGTACATCTCCCCAGCACTGATCCCTGTGAACACTCCACTCAGTACATCTCCCCAGCACTGATCCCTGTGAACACCCCACTCAGTACATCTCCCCAGCACTGATCCCTGTGAACACTCCACTCAGTACATCCCCCCAGCACTGATCCCTGTGAACACTCCACTCAGTACATCTCCCCAGCACTGATCCCTGTGAACACTCCACTCAGTACATCTCTCCAGCACCGATCCCTGTGAACACTCCACTCAGTACATCTCCCCAGCACTGATCCCTGTGAACACTCCACTCAGTACATCTCCCCAGCACTGATCACAGGGACACCCCACTCAGTACATCTCCCCAGCACTGATCCCTGTGAACACTCCACTCAGTGCATCTCCCCAGCACTGATCCCTGTGAACACCCCACTCAGTACATCTCCCCAGCACTGATCCCTGTGAACACTCCACTCAGTACATCTCCCCAGCACTGATCACAGGGACATCCCACTCAGTACATCTCCCCAGCACTGATCCCTGTGAACACTCCACTCAGTGCATCTCCCCAGCACTGATCCCTGGGACACCCCACTCAGTACATCTCCCCAGCACTGATCCCTGTGAACACTCCACTCAGTACATCTCCCCAGCACTGATCCCTGGGACACCCCACTCAGTACATCTCCCCAGCACTGATCCCTGGGACACTCCACTCAGTACATCTCCCCAGCACTGATCCCTGGGACACTCCACTCAGTACATCTCCCCAGCACTGATCCCTGGGACATCCCACTCAGTACATCTCCCCAGCACTGATCCCCGGGACATCCCACTCAGTACATCTCCCCAGCACTGATCCCTGTGAACACTCCACTCAGTACATCTCCCCAGCACTGATCACAGGGACACTCCACTCAGTACATCTCCCCAGCACTGATCCCTGGGACACTCCACTCAGTACATCTCCCCAGCACTGATCCCTGTGAACACTCCACTCAGTACATCTCCCCAGCACTGATCCCTGTGAACACTCCACTCAGTACATCTCCCCAGCACTGATCCCTGTGAACACTCCACTCAGTACATCTCCCCAGCACTGATCACAGGGACATCCCACTCAGCACATCTCCCCAGCACTGATCCCTGGGACATCCCACTCAGTACATCTCCCCAGCACTGATCCCTGTGAACACTCCACTCAGTACATCTCCCCAGCACTGATCCCTGGGACATCCCACTCAGTACATCTCCCCAGCACTGATCCCTGGGACACCCCACTCAGTACATCTCCCCAGCACTGATCACAGGGACATCCCACTCAGGACATCTCCCCAGCACTGATCCCTGGGACATCCCACTCAGTACATCTCCCCAGCACTGATCCCTGTGAACACTCCACTCAGTACATCTCCAGACCACTGATCCCTGGGACACCCCACTCAGTACATCTCCCCAGCACTGATCCCTGTGAACACCCCACTCAGTACATCTCCCCAGCACTGATCACAGGGACACCCCACTCAGTCCATCTCCCCAGCACTGATCCCTGGGACACTCCACTCAGTACATCTCCCCAGCACTGATCCCTGTGAACACTCCACTCAGTACATCTCTCCAGCACTGATCCCTGTGAACACTCCACTCAGTACATCCCCCCAGCACTGATCCCTGGTACATCCCACTCAGTACATCTCCCCAGCACTGATCCCTGTGAACACTCCACTCAGTACATCTCCCCAGCACTGATCCCTGGGACACTCCACTCAGTACATCTCCCCAGCACTGATCCCTGTGAACACTCCACTCAGTACATCTCCCCAGCACTGATCCCTGTGAACACTCCACTCAGTACATCTCCCCAGCACTGATCCCTGTGAACACTCCACTCAGTACATCTCCCCAGCACTGATCCCTGTGAACACCCCACTCAGTACATCTCCCCAGCACTGATCCCTGTGAACACTCCACTCAGTACATCTCCCCAGCACTGATCCCTGGGACATCCCACTCAGTACATCTCCCCAGCACTGATCACAGGGACATCCCACTCAGTACATCTCCCCAGCACTGATCCCTGGGACACCCCACTCAGTACATCTCCCCAGCACTGATCACAGGGACATCCCACTCAGTGCATCTCCCCAGCACTGATCCCTGGGACATCCCACTCAGTACATCTCCCCAGCACTGATCCCTGTGAACACTCCACTCAGTACATCTCCCCAGCACTGATCCCTGGGACATCCCACTCAGTACATCTCCCCAGCACTGATCCCTGTGAACACTCCACTCAGGACATCTCCCCAGCACTGATCCCTGTGAACACTCCACTCAGTACATCTCCCCAGCACTGATCACAGGGACATCCCACTCAGTACATCTCCCCAGCACTGATCCCTGGGACATCCCACTCAGTACATCTCCCCAGCACTGATCCCTGTGAACACTCCACTCAGTACATCTCCCCAGCACTGATCCCTGGGACACTCCACTCAGTACATCCCCCCAGCACTGATCCCTGTGAACACCCCACTCAGTACATCTCCCCAGCACTGATCCCTGGGACACTCCACTCAGTACATCTCCCCAGCACTGATCCCTGTGAACACTCCACTCAGTACATCTCCCCAGCACTGATCCCTGTGAACACCCCACTCAGTACATCTCCCCAGCACTGATCCCTGTGAACACTCCACTCAGTACATCCCCCCAGCACTGATCCCTGTGAACACTCCACTCAGTACATCTCCCCAGCACTGATCCCTGTGAACACTCCACTCAGTACATCTCTCCAGCACCGATCCCTGTGAACACTCCACTCAGTACATCTCCCCAGCACTGATCCCTGTGAACACTCCACTCAGTACATCTCCCCAGCACTGATCACAGGGACACCCCACTCAGTACATCTCCCCAGCACTGATCCCTGTGAACACTCCACTCAGTGCATCTCCCCAGCACTGATCCCTGTGAACACCCCACTCAGTACATCTCCCCAGCACTGATCCCTGTGAACACTCCACTCAGTACATCTCCCCAGCACTGATCACAGGGACATCCCACTCAGTACATCTCCCCAGCACTGATCCCTGTGAACACTCCACTCAGTGCATCTCCCCAGCACTGATCCCTGGGACACCCCACTCAGTACATCTCCCCAGCACTGATCCCTGTGAACACTCCACTCAGTACATCTCCCCAGCACTGATCCCTGGGACACCCCACTCAGTACATCTCCCCAGCACTGATCCCTGGGACACTCCACTCAGTACATCTCCCCAGCACTGATCCCTGGGACACTCCACTCAGTACATCTCCCCAGCACTGATCCCTGGGACATCCCACTCAGTACATCTCCCCAGCACTGATCCCCGGGACATCCCACTCAGTACATCTCCCCAGCACTGATCCCTGTGAACACTCCACTCAGTACATCTCCCCAGCACTGATCACAGGGACACTCCACTCAGTACATCTCCCCAGCACTGATCCCTGGGACACTCCACTCAGTACATCTCCCCAGCACTGATCCCTGTGAACACTCCACTCAGTACATCTCCCCAGCACTGATCCCTGTGAACACTCCACTCAGTACATCTCCCCAGCACTGATCCCTGTGAACACTCCACTCAGTACATCTCCCCAGCACTGATCCCTGTGAACACTCCACTCAGTACATCTCCCCAGCACTGATCACAGGGACATCCCACTCAGCACATCTCCCCAGCACTGATCCCTGGGACATCCCACTCAGTACATCTCCCCAGCACTGATCCCTGTGAACACTCCACTCAGTACATCTCCCCAGCACTGATCCCTGGGACATCCCACTCAGTACATCTCCCCAGCACTGATCACAGGGACATCCCACTCAGGACATCTCCCCAGCACTGATCCCTGGGACATCCCACTCAGTACATCTCCCCAGCACTGATCCCTGTGAACACTCCACTCAGTACATCTCCAGACCACTGATCCCTGGGACACCCCACTCAGTACATCTCCCCAGCACTGATCCCTGTGAACACCCCACTCAGTACATCTCCCCAGCACTGATCACAGGGACACCCCACTCAGTCCATCTCCCCAGCACTGATCCCTGGGACACTCCACTCAGTACATCTCCCCAGCACTGATCCCTGTGAACACTCCACTCAGTACATCTCTCCAGCACTGATCCCTGTGAACACTCCACTCAGTACATCCCCCCAGCACTGATCCCTGGTACATCCCACTCAGTACATCTCCCCAGCACTGATCCCTGTGAACACTCCACTCAGTACATCTCCCCAGCACTGATCCCTGGGACACTCCACTCAGTACATCTCCCCAGCACTGATCCCTGTGAACACTCCACTCAGTACATCTCCCCAGCACTGATCCCTGTGAACACTCCACTCAGTACATCTCCCCAGCACTGATCCCTGTGAACACTCCACTCAGTACATCTCCCCAGCACTGATCCCTGTGAACACCCCACTCAGTACATCTCCCCAGCACTGATCCCTGTGAACACTCCACTCAGTACATCTCCCCAGCACTGATCCCTGGGACATCCCACTCAGTACATCTCCCCAGCACTGATCACAGGGACATCCCACTCAGTACATCTCCCCAGCACTGATCCCTGGGACACCCCACTCAGTACATCTCCCCAGCACTGATCACAGGGACATCCCACTCAGTGCATCTCCCCAGCACTGATCCCTGGGACATCCCACTCAGTACATCTCCCCAGCACTGATCCCTGTGAACACTCCACTCAGTACATCTCCCCAGCACTGATCCCTGGGACATCCCACTCAGTACATCTCCCCAGCACTGATCCCTGTGAACACTCCACTCAGGACATCTCCCCAGCACTGATCCCTGTGAACACTCCACTCAGTACATCTCCCCAGCACTGATCACAGGGACATCCCACTCAGTACATCTCCCCAGCACTGATCCCTGGGACATCCCACTCAGTACATCTCCCCAGCACTGATCCCTGTGAACACTCCACTCAGTACATCTCCCCAGCACTGATCCCTGGGACACTCCACTCAGTACATCCCCCCAGCACTGATCCCTGTGAACACCCCACTCAGTACATCTCCCCAGCACTGATCCCTGGGACACTCCACTCAGTACATCTCCCCAGCACTGATCCCTGTGAACACTCCACTCAGTACATCTCCCCAGCACTGATCCCTGTGAACACTCCACTCAGTACATCTCTCCAGCACTGATCACAGGGACACTCCACTCAGTGCATCTCCCCAGCACTGATCCCTGGGACATCCCACTCAGTACATCTCCCCAGCACTGATCCCTGTGAACACTCCACTCAGTGCATCTCCCCAGCACCGATCCCTGGGACATCCCACTCAGTACATCTCCCCAGCACTGATCACAGGGACACTCCACTCAGTACATCTCCCCAGCACCGATCCCTGGGACATCCCACTCAGTACATCTCCCCAGCACCGATCCCCGGGACACCCCACTCAGTACATCTCCCCAGCACTGATCCCTGTGAACACTCCACTCAGTACATCTCCCCAGCACTGATCCCTGTGAACACTCCACTCAGTACATCTCCCCAGCACCGATCCCTGTGAACACCCCACTCAGTACATCTCCCCAGCACCGATCCCTGGGACATCCCACTCAGTACATCTCCCCAGCACTGATCCCTGTGAACACCCCACTCAGTACATCTCCCCAGCACTGATCCCTGTGAACACTCCACTCAGTACATCTCCCCAGCACTGATCCCTGTGAACACCCCACTCAGTACATCTCCCCAGCACCGATCCCTGTGAACACCCCACTCAGTACATCTCCCCAGCACTGATCCCTGTGAACACCCCACTCAGTACATCTCCCCAGCACTGATCCCTGTGAACACTCCACTCAGTACATCTCCCCAGCACTGATCCCTGTGAACACCCCACTCAGTACATCTCCCCAGCACCGATCCCTGTGAACACTCCACTCAGTACATCTCCCCAGCACCGATCCCTGTGAGCACTCCACTCAGGACATCTCCCCAGCACTGATCACAGGGACACTCCACTCAGTACATCTCCCCAGCACTGATCCCTGTGAACACCCCACTCAGTACATCTCCCCAGCACTGATCCCTGGGACACTCCACTCAGGACATCTCCCCAGCACTGATCCCTGGGACACTCCACTCAGTACATCTCCCCAGCACTGATCCCTGTGACCACTCCACTCAGTACATCCCCCCAGCACTGATCCCTGTGAACACCCCACTCAGTACATCTCCCCAGCACTGATCCCTGTGAACACTCCACTCAGTACATCTCCCCAGCACTGATCCCTGGGACATCCCACTCAGTACATCTCCCCAGCACTGATCACAGGGACATCCCACTCAGTACATCTCCCCAGCACTGATCCCTGTGAACACTCCACTCAGTACATCTCCCCAGCACTGATCCCTGGGACACCCCACTCAGTACATCTCCCCAGCACTGATCACAGGGACATCCCACTCAGTACATCTCCCCAGCACTGATCCCTGGGACATCCCACTCAGTACATCTCCCCAGCACTGATCACAGGGACATCCCACTCAGTACATCTCCCCAGCACTGATCCCTGTGAACACTCCACTCAGTACATCTCCCCAGCACTGATCCCTGTGAACACTCCACTCAGTACATCTCCCCAGCACTGATCACAGGGACATCCCACTCAGTACATCTCCCCAGCACTGATCCCTGGGACTTCCCACTCAGTACATCTCCCCAGCACTGATCCCTGTGAACACTCCACTCAGTACATCTCCCCAGCACTGATCCCTGGGACACTCCACTCAGTACATCCCCCCAGCACTGATCCCTGTGAACACCCCACTCAGTACATCTCCCCAGCACTGATCCCTGGGACACTCCACTCAGTACATCTCCCCAGCACTGATCCCTGTGAACACTCCACTCAGTACATCTCCCCAGCACTGATCCCTGGGACACTCCACTCAGTACATCTCCCCAGCACTGATCCCTGTGAACACTCCACTCAGTACATCTCCCCAGCACTGATCACAGGGACACTCCACTCAGTGCATCTCCCCAGCACTGATCCCTGGGACATCCCACTCAGTACATCTCCCCAGCACTGATCCCTGTGAACACTCCACTCAGTGCATCTCCCCAGCACCGATCCCTGGGACATCCCACTCAGTACATCTCCCCAGCACTGATCACAGGGACACTCCACTCAGTACATCTCCCCAGCACCGATCCCTGGGACATCCCACTCAGTACATCTCCCCAGCACCGATCCCCGGGACACCCCACTCAGTACATCTCCCCAGCACCGATCCCTGTGAACACCCCACTCAGTACATCTCCCCAGCACCGATCCCTGGGACATCCCACTCAGTACATCTCCCCAGCACTGATCCCTGTGAACACCCCACTCAGTACATCTCCCCAGCACTGATCCCTGTGAACACTCCACTCAGTACATCTCCCCAGCACTGATCCCTGTGAACACCCCACTCAGTACATCTCCCCAGCACTGATCCCTGTGAACACCCCACTCAGTACATCTCCCCAGCACTGATCCCTGTGAACACTCCACTCAGTACATCTCCCCAGCACTGATCCCTGTGAACACCCCACTCAGTACATCTCCCCAGCACCGATCCCTGTGAACACTCCACTCAGTACATCTCCCCAGCACCGATCCCTGTGAGCACTCCACTCAGGACATCTCCCCAGCACTGATCACAGGGACACTCCACTCAGTACATCTCCCCAGCACTGATCCCTGTGAACACCCCACTCAGTACATCTCCCCAGCACTGATCCCTGGGACACTCCACTCAGGACATCTCCCCAGCACTGATCCCTGGGACACTCCACTCAGTACATCTCCCCAGCACTGATCCCTGTGAACACTCCACTCAGTACATCTCCCCAGCACTGATCCCTGGGACACTCCACTCAGTACATCTCCCCAGCACTGATCACAGGGACATCCCACTCAGGACATCTCCCCAGCACTGATCCCTGTGAACACTCCACTCAGTACATCTCCCCAGCACTGATCCCTGTGAACACTCCACTCAGTACATCTCCCCAGCACTGATCCCTGTGAACACCCCACTCAGTACATCTCCCCAGCACTGATCCCTGTGAACACTCCACTCAGTACATCTCCCCAGCACTGATCCCTGGGACATCCCACTCAGTACATCTCCCCAGCACTGATCACAGGGACATCCCACTCAGTACATCTCCCCAGCACTGATCCCTGTGAACACTCCACTCAGTACATCTCCCCAGCACTGATCCCTGGGACACCCCACTCAGTACATCTCCCCAGCACTGATCACAGGGACATCCCACTCAGTACATCTCCCCAGCACTGATCCCTGGGACATCCCACTCAGTACATCTCCCCAGCACTGATCACAGGGACATCCCACTCAGTACATCTCCCCAGCACTGATCCCTGTGAACACTCCACTCAGTACATCTCCCCAGCACTGATCCCTGTGAACACTCCACTCAGTACATCTCCCCAGCACTGATCACAGGGACATCCCACTCAGTACATCTCCCCAGCACTGATCCCTGTGAACACTCCACTCAGTACATCTCCCCAGCACTGATCCCTGTGAACACTCCACTCAGTACATCTCCCCAGCACTGATCCCTGTGAACACTCCACTCAGTACATCTCCCCAGCACTGATCACAGGGACATCCCACTCAGTACATCTCCCCAGCACTGATCCCTGGGACATCCCACTCAGTACATCTCTCCAGCACTGATCACAGGGACACTCCACTCAGTGCATCTCCCCAGCACTGATCCCTGGGACATCCCACTCAGTACATCTCCCCAGCACTGATCCCTGTGAACACTCCACTCAGTGCATCTCCCCAGCACCGATCCCTGGGACATCCCACTCAGTACATCTCCCCAGCACTGATCACAGGGACACTCCACTCAGTACATCTCCCCAGCACCGATCCCTGGGACATCCCACTCAGTACATCTCCCCAGCACCGATCCCCGGGACACCCCACTCAGTACATCTCCCCAGCACCGATCCCTGTGAACACCCCACTCAGTACATCTCCCCAGCACCGAATCCTGTGAACACCCCACTCAGTACATCTCCCCAGCACTGATCCCTGTGGACACTCCACTCAGTACATCTCCCCAGCACTGATCCCTGTGAACACCCCACTCAGTACATCTCCCCAGCACCGATCCCTGTGAACACCCCACTCAGTACATCTCCCCAGCACTGATCCCTGTGAACACCCCACTCAGTACATCTCCCCAGCACTGATCCCTGTGAACACTCCACTCAGTACATCTCCCCAGCACTGATCCCTGTGAACACCCCACTCAGTACATCTCCCCAGCACCGATCCCTGTGAACACTCCACTCAGTACATCTCCCCAGCACTGATCACAGGGACACTCCACTCAGTACATCTCCCCAGCACTGATCCCTGTGAACACCCCACTCAGTACATCTCCCCAGCACTGATCCCTGGGACACTCCACTCAGGACATCTCCCCAGCACTGATCCCTGGGACACTCCACTCAGTACATCTCCCCAGCACTGATCCCTGTGAACACTCCACTCAGCACATCTCCCCAGCACTGATCCCTGGGACACTCCACTCAGTACATCTCCCCAGCACTGATCCCTGTGAACACTCCACTCAGTACATCTCCCCAGCACTGATCCCTGTGAACACCCCACTCAGTACATCTCCCCAGCACTGATCCCTGTGAACACCCCACTCAGTGCATCTCCCCAGCACTGATCCCTGTGAACACTCCACTCAGGACATCTCCCCAGCACTGATCCCCGGGACACCCCACTCAGTACATCTCCCCAGCACTGATCCCTGGGACACTCCACTCAGTACATCTCCCCAGCACTGATCCCTGTGAACACCCCACTCAGTACATCTCCCCAGCACTGATCCCTGTGAACACCCCACTCAGTACATCTCCCCAGCACTGATCCCTGTGAACACCCCACTCAGTACATCTCCCCAGCACTGATCCCTCTGAACACCCCACTCAGGACATCTCCCCAGCACTGATCCCTGTGAACACCCCACTCAGTACATCTCCCCAGCACTGATCCCTGTGAACACCCCACTCAGTACATCTCCCCAGCACTGATCCCTGTGAACACCCCACTCAGGACATCTCCCCAGCACTGATCCCTGGGACATCCCACTCAGTACATCTCGCCAGCACTGATCCCTGTGAACACCCCACTCAGGACATCTCCCCAGCACTGATCCATGTGAACACCCCACTCAGTACATCTCCCCAGCACTGATCCCTGTGAACACTCCACTCAGTACATCTCCCCAGCACTGATCCCTGTGAACACCCCACTCAGTACATCTCCCCAGCACTGATCCCTGTGAACACCCCACTCAGTACATCTCCCCAGCACTGATCCCTGTGAACACCCCACTCAGGACATCTCCCCAGCACTGATCCCTGGGACATCCCACTCAGTACATCTCCCCAGCACTGATCCCTGTGAACACCCCACTCAGTACATCTCCCCAGCACTGATCCCTGTGAACACCCCACTCAGTACATCTCCCCAGCACTGATCCCTGGGACACTCCACTCAGTACATCTCCCCAGCACTGATCCCTGGGACACCCCACTCAGTACATCTCCCCAGCACTGATCCCTGGGACACTCCACTCAGTACATCTCCCCAGCACTGATCACAGGGACATCCCACTCAGTACATCTCCCCAGCACCGATCCCTGGGACACTCCACTCAGTACATCTCCCCAGCACTGATCCCTGTGAACACCCCACTCAGTACATCTCCCCAGCACTGATCCCTGTGAACACCCCACTCAGTACATCTCCCCAGCACTGATCCCTGTGAACACTCCACTCAGTACATCTCCCCAGCACTGATCCCTGTGAACACCCCACTCAGTACATCTCCCCAGCACTGATCCCTGTGAACACCCCACTCAGTACATCTCCCCAGCACTGATCCCTGGGACACTCCACTCAGTACATCTCCCCAGCACTGATCCCTGGGACACCCCACTCAGTACATCTCCCCAGCACTGATCCCTGGGACACCCCACTCAGTACATCTCCCCAGCACTGATCACTGGGACATCCCACTCAGTACATCTCCCCAGCACTGATCCCCGGGACATCCCACTCAGTACATCTCCCCAGCACTGATCCCTGTGAACACCCCACTCAGTACATCCCCCCAGCACTGATCCCTGTGAACACTCCACTCAGTACATCTCCCCAGCACTGATCCCTGTGAACACTCCACTCAGTACATCTCCCCAGCACTGATCCCTGTGAACACTCCACTCAGTACATCTCCCCAGCACTGATCACAGGGACACTCCACTCAGTACATCTCCCCAGCACTGATCCCTGGGACACTCCACTCAGGACATCTCCCCAGCACTGATCCCTGTGAACACTCCACTCAGTACATCTCCCCAGCACTGATCCCTGTGAACACTCCACTCAGTACATCTCCCCAGCACTGATCCCTGGGACACTCCACTCAGTACATCTCCCCAGCACTGATCCCTGTGAACACTCCACTCAGTACATCTCCCCAGCACTGATCCCTGTGAACACTCCACTCAGTACATCTCCCCAGCACTGATCCCTGTGAACACTCCACTCAGTACATCTCCCCAGCACTGATCCCTGTGAACACTCCACTCAGTACATCTCCCCAGCACTGATCACAGGGACATCCCACTCAGTACATCTCCCCAGCACTGATCCCTGGGACATCCCACTCAGTACATCTCCCCAGCACTGATCCCTGTGAACACTCCACTCAGTACATCTCCCCAGCACTGATCCCTGGGACACCCCACTCAGTACATCTCCCCAGCACTGATCACAGGGACATCCCACTCAGTACATCTCCCCAGCACTGATCCCTGGGACATCCCACTCAGTACATCTCCCCAGCACTGATCCCTGTGAACACTCCACTCAGTACATCTCCCCAGCACTGATCCCTGTGAACACTCCACTCAGTACATCTCCCCAGCACTGATCCCTGTGAACACTCCACTCAGTACATCTCCCCAGCACTGATCCCTGTGAACACTCCACTCAGTACATCTCCCCAGCACTGATCCCTGTGAACACCCCACTCAGTGCATCTCCCCAGCACTGATCCCTGTGAACACTCCACTCAGTACATCTCCCCAGCACTGATACCTGGGACATCCCACTCAGTACATCTCCCCAGCACTGATCACAGGGACATCCCACTCAGTACATCTCCCCAGCACTGATCCCTGTGAACACTCCACTCAGTACATCTCCCCAGCACTGATCCCTGGGACACCCCACTCAGTACATCTCCCCAGCACTGATCACAGGGACATCCCACTCAGTACATCTCCCCAGCACTGATCCCTGGGACATCCCACTCAGTACATCTCCCCAGCACTGATCCCTGTGACACTCCACTCAGTACATCACCCCAGCACTGATCCCTGTGAACACTCCACTCAGTACATCTCCCCAGCACTGATCACAGGGACATCCCACTCAGTACATCTCCCCAGCACTGATCCCTGGGACATCCCACTCAGTACATCTCCCCAGCACTGATCCCTGTGAACACTCCACTCAGTCCATCTCCCCAGCACTGATCCCTGGGACACTCCACTCAGTACATCTCTCCAGCACTGATCACAGGGACACTCCACTCAGTGCATCTCCCCAGCACTGATCCCTGGGACATCCCACTCAGTACATCTCCCCAGCACTGATCCCTGTGAACACTCCACTCAGTGCATCTCCCCAGCACCGATCCCTGGGACTTCCCACTCAGTACATCTCCCCAGCACTGATCACAGGGACACTCCACTCAGTACATCTCCCCAGCACCGATCCCTGGGACATCCCACTCAGTACATCTCCCCAGCACCGATCCCCGGGACACCCCACTCAGTACATCTCCCCAGCACCGATCCCTGTGAACACCCCACTCAGTACATCTCCCCAGCACCGATCCCTGTGAACACCCCACTCAGTACATCTCCCCAGCACTGATCCCTGTGAACACTCCACTCAGTACATCTCCCCAGCACTGATCCCTGTGAACACCCCACTCAGTGCATCTCCCCAGCACTGATCCCTGTGAACACTCCACTCAGTACATCTCCCCAGCACTGATCCCTGTGAACACCCAACTCAGTACATCTCCCCAGCACCGATCCCTGTGAACACTCCACTCAGTACATCTCCCCAGCACTGATCCCTGTGAACACCCCACTCAGTGCATCTCCCCAGCACTGATCCCTGTGAACACCCCACTCAGGACATCTCCCCAGCACTGATCACTGGGACACCCCACTCAGTACATCTCCCCAGCACTGATCCCTGTGAACACCCCACTCAGTACATCTCCCCAGCACTGATCCCTGTGAACACCCCACTCAGTACATCTCCCCAGCACCGATCCCTGTGAACACTCCACTCAGTACATCTCCCCAGCACCGATCCCTGTGAGCACTCCACTCAGGACATCTCCCCAGCACTGATCACAGGGACACTCCACTCAGTACATCTCCCCAACACTGATCCCTGTGAACACCCCACTCAGTACATCTCCCCAGCACTGATCCCTGGGACACTCCACTCAGGACATCTCCCCAGCACTGATCCCTGGGACACTCCACTCAGTACATCTCCCCAGCACTGATCCCTGTGAACACTCCACTCAGTACATCTCCCCAGCACTGATCCCTGTGAACACCCCACTCAGTACATCTCCCCAGCACTGATCCCTGTGAACACCCCACTCAGTACATCTCCCCAGCACTGATCCCTGGGACACTCCACTCAGTACATCTCCCCAGCACTGATCCCTGGGACACTCCACTCAGTACATCTCCCCAGCACTGATCCCTGGGACACTCCACTCAGTACATCTCCCCAGCACTGATCCCTGTGAACACTCCACTCAGTACATCTCCCCAGCACTGATCCCTGTGAACACCCCACTCAGTACATCTCCCCAGCACTGATCCCTGTGAACACTCCACTCAGTACATCTCCCCAGCACTGATCCCTGGGACATCCCACTCAATACATCTCCTCAGCACTGATCACAGGGACATCCCACTCAGTACATCTCCCCAGCACTGATCCCTGTGAACACTCCACTCAGTACATCTCTCCAGCACTGATCCCTGGGACATCCCACTCAATACATCTCCTCAGCACTGATCACAGGGACATCCCACTCAGTACATCTCCCCAGCACTTATCCCTGTGAACACCCCACTCAGTACATCTCCCCAGCACTGATCCCTGTGAACACCCCACTCAGTACATCTCCCCAGCACTGATCTCTGGGACACTCCACTCAGTACATCTCCCCAGCACTGATCCCTGTGAACACTCCACTCAGTACATCTCCTCAGCACTGATCCCTGTGAAGAACCCACTCAGTGCATCTCCCCAGCACTGATCCCTGGGACACTCCACTCAGTGCATCTCCCCAGCACTGATCCCTGTGAACACTCCACTCAGTACATCTCCCCAGCACTGATCACAGGGACATCCCACTCGGTACATCTCCCCAGCACTGATCCCTGGGATACTCCACTCAGTACATCTCCCCAGCACTGATCCCTGTGAACACCCCACTCAGTGCATCTCCCCAGCACCGATCCCTGTGAACACTCCACTCAGTACATCTCCCCAGCACTGATCACAGGGACATCCCACTCAGTACATCTCCCCAGCATTGATCCCTGTGAACACTCCACTCAGTACATCTCCCCAGCACTGATCCCTGTGAACACTCCACTCAGTGCCTCTCCCCAGCACTGATCCCTGTGAACACTCCACTCAGTACATCTCCCCAGCACTGATCCCTGGGACACCCCACTCAGTACATCTCCCCAGCACTGATCCCTGGGACACTCCACTCAATACATCTCCCCAGCACTGATCCCTGTGAACACTCCACTCAGTGCATCTCCCCAGCACTGATCCCTGTGAACACTCCACTCAGTACATCTCCCCAGCACTGATCCCTGTGAACACTCCACTCAGTGCATCTCCCCAGCACTGATCCCTGTGAACACCCCACTCAGTACATCTCCCCAGCACCGATCCCTGGGACACTCCACTCAGTACATCTCCCCAGCACTGATCCCTGTGAACACTCCACTCAGTACATCTCCCCAGCACTGATCCCTGGGACACTCCACTCAGTACATCTCCCCAGCACTGATCCCTGGGACACTCCACTCAGTACATCCCCCCAGCACTGATCCCTGTGAACACTCCACTCAGTACATCTCCCCAGCACTGATCCCTGGGACACTCCACTCAGTACATCTCCCCAGCACTGATCCCTGTGAACACTCCACTCAGTACATCTCCCCAGCACTGATCCCTGGGACACTCCACTCAGTACATCCCCCCAGCACTGATCCCTGGGACACTCCACTCAGTACATCCCCCCAGCACTGATCCCTGTGAACACTCCACTCAGTACATCTCCCCAGCACCGATCCCTGGGACATCCCACTCAGTACATCTCCCCAGCACCGATCCCTGGGACATCCCACTCAGTACATCTCCCCAGCACCGATCCCTGGGACATCCCACTCAGTACATCTCCCCAGCACTGATCCCCGGGACATCCCACTCAGTACATCTCCCCAGCACTGATCCCTGTGAACACTCCACTCAGTACATCTCCCCAGCACTGATCCCTGTGAACACTCCACTCAGTACATCTCCCCAGCACTGATCCCTGTGAACACCCCACTCAGTACATCTCCCCAGCACTGATCCCTGTGAACACTCCACTCAGTACATCTCCCCAGCACTGATCCCTGTGAACACTCCACTCAGTACATCTCCCCAGCACTGATCCCTGTGAACACTCCACTCAGTACATCTCCCCAGCACTGATCCCTGGGACACTCCACTCAGTACATCCCCCCAGCACTGATCCCTGTGAACACTCCACTCAGTACATCTCCCCAGCACTGATCCCTGGGACACTCCACTCAGTACATCTCCCCAGCACCGATCCCTGGGACATCCCACTCAGTACATCTCCCCAGCACCGATCCCTGGGACATCCCACTCAGTCCATCTCCCCAGCATTGATCCCTGTGAACACTCCACTCAGTGCATCTCCCCAGCACTGATCCCTGTGAACACTCCACTCAGTACATCTCCCCAGCACTGATCCCTGTGAACACTCCACTCAGTACATCTCCCCAGCACTGATCCCTGTGAACACTCCACTCAGTACATCTCCCCAGCACTGATCCCTGGGACACTCCACTCAGTACATCCCCCCAGCACTGATCCCTGTGAACACTCCACTCAGTACATCTCCCCAGCACTGATCCCTGGGACACTCCAATCAGTACATCTCCCCAGCACCGATCCCTGGGACATCCCACTCAGTACATCTCCCCAGCATTGATCCCTGTGAACACTCCACTCAGTGCATCCCCCCAGCACTGATCCCTGTGAACACTCCACTCAGTACATCTCCCCAGCACTGATCCCTGGGACACCCCACTCAGTACATCTCCCCAGCACTGATCCCTGTGAACACTCCACTCAGTGCATCCCCCCAGCACTGATCCCTGTGAACACTCCACTCAGTACATCTCCCCAGCACTGATCCCTGGGACACCCCACTCAGTACATCTCCCCAGCACTGATCCCTGTGAACACTCCACTCAGTACATCTCCCCAGCACTGATCCCTGTGAACACCCCACTCAGTACATCTCCCCAGCACCGATCCCTGGGACATCCCACTCAGTCCATCTCCCCAGCATTGATCCCTGTGAACACTCCACTCAGTCCATCTCCCCAGCATTGATCCCTGTGAACACTCCACTCAGTGCATCCCCCCAGCACTGATCCCTGTGAACACTCCACTCAGTACATCTCCCCAGCACTGATCCCTGTGAACACTCCACTCAGTACATCTCCCCAGCACTGATCCCTGTGAACACTCCACTCAGTGCATCTCCCCAGCACTGATCCCTGTGAACACTCCACTCAGTACATCTCCCCAGCACCGATCACAGTGACACTCCACTCAGTACATCTCCCCAGCACTGATCCCTGGGACACTCCACTCAGTACATCTCCCCAGCACTGATCCCTGGGACACTCCACTCAGTACATCTCCCCAGCACTGATCCCTGGGACACTCCACTCAGTACATCTCCCCAGCACTGATCCCTGGGACACTCCACTCAGTACATCTCCCCAGCACTGATCCCTGTGAACACTCCACTCAGTACATCTCCCCAGCACTGATCCCTGGGACATCCCACTCAGTACATCTCCCCAGCACTGATCCCTGTGAACACTCCACTCAGTACATCTCCCCAGCACCGATCCCTGTGAACACTCCACTCAGTACATCTCCCCAGCACTGATCCTTGTGAACACTCCACTCAGTACATCTCTCCAGCACTGATCCCTGTGAACACTCCACTCAGTACATCTCCTCAGCACTGATCCCTGGGACACTCCACTCAGTACATCTCCCCAGCACTGATCCCAGGGACATCACACTCAGTACATCTCCCCAGCCTGATATGATTCCCTTCGCGAATCCCCACTCATTTCTCTCTCCAAACCAATTCCTTATCTCCCTTTACATTTTATCTGGAATACCCACTGCCGTAAACTTGAGTGGAACTTCATCAAAGGGAGGTATTGCTGCAGTTATATAAGGTATTGGTGAGACCGCACCTGGAACACTGCATACAATTTTGGTGTCCATACTTAAGAAAAGACATACTTAGATTGGGACTCTACTCATTGGAGTTCAGAAGAATGAGAGGCGATCTTATTGAAACATATAAGATTGTGAAGGGGCTTGATCGGGTGGATGCAATAAGGATGTTCCCAAGGATGGGTGAAACTAGAACTCGGGGGCATAATCTTAGAATAAGGGGCTGCTCTTTCAAAACTGAGATGAGGAGAAACTTCTTCACTCAGAGGGTGGTAGGTCTGTGGAATTTGCTGCCCCAGGAAGCTGTGGAAGCTACATCATTAAATAAATTTAAAACAGAAATCGACAGTTTCCTAGAAGTAAAGGGAATTAGGGGTTACGGGGAGCGGGCAGGAAATTGGACATGAAGCTGAGTTCGGATCGGTCAAGGCCCGGTGGGTGGCGGAGCGGGCCCAGGGGCTGAGTGGCCGGGTCCTGCTCCTACTTCTTGTGTTCTTTAGATTTGAGGTTAGGATCAGATCTGCCATGATCTTATTGAATGGCGGAGCAGGCTCGAGGGGCCGATTGGCCTACTCCTGCTCCTATTTCTTATGTTCAAAAGGCTTTCTGGAAATACAGTGACAATACATAATCGGGCTGTTCCTTCAGCCTTTCCTCTGTTTTTCTGTTTCATGTCTTTCATTTTGTGTCCTGAGATGATTATTTTTTGTGTGATGAGCATCACAAAAATGGAAGTGTCGTGGTTGAGTGCAAACAGAATATAACTACACCAGCGCCAGTGCATATCATAAACAGATTCATAGGAATGATTTCATGGCAGTAATCTCAGTTTACAGGTCAGATGATGGCGATGAGATGGATGCCCTGTGAACATGCTCAGGTATCTGGCATTTTCTACCCAATTTTTGGACATCAATGAGTACTTCTGGAGAAATCAGTGTTCAGTTGATATGGTGATGCAGGCTGGAGACCCCATGTGGAAGCCTGTGCTTTGTAAGCGGAGGGTACGGGTTAGCTGCTATTCAGCAAATGTTGCAGGCAATGAGACGTGCTTTCTATTAGTATAACAGATGGCCCAACACTTTTGGTTTTTAATTTGGGGAAATGTGCTGTGGAGACTACATGTGGAATTTAGTGATATTTCAATGATGTGGCTACCTCACTGCTCTGTGTATACGGCAATGCTGCTGTTCTAGCAGCACAAGGCATGACTCAGTTTGCCAGTCAGGTCTGTAGAAAAAGCCTTACTGTAAAGCTGATTTAAAGAGTGACACTGTCGAAGAAAATCAACTTACCATCCTTGGTCACTCTTGAATTTGTAAGCAGCTGCTAGAATATGGCACAGAGCTCCGCCAGCTTTAAAGTCTAGAAAGCATTTCATCTGGAAAACAGAGGCAGCAGCTTAGTACTGGGACTGAATATCAGTAAAATCCAACTGAAGTTGTTGGAAACTTAACTGCATTTTTCAGGAAGCTTTTTGAGACAAAAGTACCAAGAGCTTCCATGGAGATACATATTTTTTGAAGCTTTCTCATGTTTTCACAGCACTTGCAGGAAGAGTATCCTGGTACAAGAGGAAGCTTTGGGTGTGTAGATACTTGAGCAATTTGTTTTCAAGTACAGGCTTTCAGTTGGCCTGGGGGCGGGCGCGGGAGAACCATGAGGTTCTGCCCACATTTAACTGTAGGTTATTGCCTGCAACAGTGATCCCGTTGGTTCTATTGCTGCCCTTGCTCAGCTTCAGAACTACTGATGTCTTATTTTCACTCCTGCAAGGTAGTGTCGGGGTTGGTGGGGACCCACAGCTATAAGGACAAGGGATTTTGCTTTGTTGCTATGGGGATGCTGTAGTCACTCTGGACAGAATACTTGCAATAGGTACAGTCAGCACCGTCTTTGACTTTTGCGTGAAGGCCAGAAAATTTGCACCTGGAGATATTTCACTCAGCTTGCAGAAGGAAGGATCATTAAGAAATATCAAATCAGAAATTTCTGTAGGAATGGGACTGGAGTGAACACACAACCTCTGTCCCTTAGCAAATATACCGGATCCGTCACTCCTTTTTTTTTATTGCAGCCGTTGCTTTCATTCTTTTCTGTTCTCTCCCTCCAGTGGAAGCTCCATTATCTGTTGAGTAATGGGCAAGAGAACATAGTGGAGAGTCCCCAAATCTCCTATCAACAGGCATTTTAAATAATCGATGCTAACTTCCCACTTTTTCAAATGAGTCATTTCCTTTCTGAAAAGAAATTCTCCCAGCAGTCAATCTTCCTGATCTCCTGACCTGGATTACATCATAGAAGCAGCCTAAAGTACATGTGCCAGTGATAGCCCTTCAAATGGAGATGTCCACTCTCTCTCCCCCTGACCCGCTGCTTGCTAAATCCAGTAACATCCCACCCAGTTGAATCCCATTCTCCCCTTCACTCCCCATACCCTTTAATATCCCACCCGGTCTAATCTCACTCTCCCCCTTCACTCCCCATACCCTTCAATATCCCACCCGGTCTAATCCCACTCTCCCCCTCACTCCCCATACCCTTTAATATCCCACCCAATCTAATCCCACTCTCCCCCTCACTCCCCATACCCTTTAATATCCCACCCAGTCCAATCCCATTCTCCCCTTCACTCCCCATACCCTTTAATATCCCACCCAGTCTAATCCCACTCCCCCCTCACTCCCTATACCCTTTAATATCCCACCCAGTCCAATCCCACTCTCCCCCTCACTCCCCATACCCTTTAATATCCCACCCAGTCTAATACCACTCTCCCCCTCACTCCCCATACCCTTTAATATCCCACCCAGTCCAATCCCACTTTCCTGCTCACTCCCCATACCCTTTAATATCCCACCCAGTCTAATCCCACTCTCCCCCTCACTCCCCATACCCTTTAATATCCTACCCAGTCTAGTCCCACTCTCACCCTCACTCCCCATACCCTTTAATATCCCACCCAGTCTAATCCCACTCTCCCCCTCACTCCCCATACCCTTTAATATCCCACCCAGTCTAATCCCACTCTCCCCCTCACTCCCCATACCCTTTAATATCCCACCCAGTCTAATCCCACTCTCCCCCTCACTCCCCATACCCTTTAATATCCCACCCAGTCTAATCCCACTCTCCCCCTCACTCCCCATACCCTTTAATATCCCACCCAGTCCAATCCCACTTTCCTGCTCACTCCCCATATCCATTAATATCCCACTTAGTCTTATCCCACTTTCCTGCTCACTCCCCGTACCTTTTAATATCCTATCCAGTCGAATCCCACTCTCCCCCTCATTCCCCATACCCTTTAATATCCCACCTAGTCTTATCCCACTCTCCCGCTCACTCCCAGTACCCTTTAATATCCCACCCAGTCTAATCCCACTCTCCCCCTCACTCCCAATACCCTTTAATAACCCATACAGTCCAATCCCACTCTCCCCATACCCTTTAATATCCCACCCAGTCTAATCCCACTCTCCCCCTCACTCCCCATACCCTTTAATATCCCACCTAGTCTAATCGCACTCTCCCCCTCACTCCCCATACCCTTTAATATCCCTCCCAGTCTAATCTCCCCCTCCCCCTCACTCCCCATACCCTTTAATATCCCACCCAGTCTAATCCCACTCTCCCCCTCACTCCCCATACCCTTTAATATCCCATACAGTCCAATCCCACTCTCCCCCTCACTCCCCATACCCTTTAATATCCCACCTAGTCTAATCGCACTCTCCCCCTCACTCCCCATACCCTTTAATATCCCTCCCAGTCTAATCTCACCCTCCCCCTCACTCCCCATACCCTTTAATATCCCACCCAGTCCAATCCCACTCTCACCCTCACTCCCCGTACCCTTTAATATCCCACCAAGTCTAATCGCACTCTCCCCCTCACTCCCCATACCCTTTAATATCCCTCCCAGTCTAATCTCACCCTCCCCCTCACTCCCCATACCCTTTAATATCCCACCCAGTCTAATCCCACTCTCCCCCTCACTCCCCATACCCTTTAATATCCCATACAGTCCAATCCCACTCTCCCCCTCACTCCCCATACCCTTTAATATCCCACCCAGTCTAATCCCACTCTCCCCCTCATTCCCCATACCCTTTAATATCCCATACAGTCCAATCTCACTCTCCCCCTCACTCCCCATACCCTTTAATATCCCTCCCAGTCTAATCTCACCCTCCCCCTCATTCCCCATACCCTTTAATATCCCACCCAGTCTAATCCCACTCTCCCCCTCATTCCCCATACCCTTTAATATCCCACCCAGTCTAATCTCACTCTCCCTCCCCATACCCTTTAATATCCCATACAGTCCAATCCCACTCTCCCCCTCACTCCCCATACCCAGTCTAATCTCACTCTCCTGTTTACTCCCCATACCCTTTAATATCCCATACAGTCCAATCCCACTCTCCCCCTCACTCCCCATACCCTTTAATATCCCACCCAGTCTAATCCCACTCTCCCCCTCACTCCCCATACCCTTTAATATCTCACCCAGTCTAATCCCACTCTCCTGCTCACTCCCCATACCCTTTAATATCCCACCCAGTCTAATCGCACTCTCCCCCTCACTCCCCATACCCTTTAATATCCCTCCCAGTCTAATCTCCCCCTCCCCCTCACTCCCCATACCCTTTAATATCCCTCCCAGTCTAATCTCACCCTCCCCCTCACTCCCCATACCCTTTAATATCCCACCCAGTCTAATCCCACTCTCCCCCTCACTCCCCATACCCTTTGATATCCCACCCAGTCTAATCTCACTCTCCCTCCCCATACCCTTTAATATCCCATACAGTCCAATCCCACTCTCCCCCTCACTCCCCATACCCAGTCTAATCTCACTCTCCTGTTTACTCCCCATACCCTTTAATATCCCATACAGTCCAATCCCACTCTCCCCCTCACTCCCCATACCCTTTAATATCCCACCCAGTCTAATCTCACCCTCCCCCTCACTCCCCATACCCTTTAATATCCCACCCAGTCTAATCCCACTCTCCCCCTCACTCCCCATACCCTTTAATATCCCACCCAGTCTAATCCCACTCTCCCCCTCACTCCCCGTACCCTTTAATGTCCCACCCAGTCTAATCCCACTCTCCCCCTCACTCCCCATACCCTTTAATATCCCATACAGTTTAATCCCACTCTCCCCCTCACTCCCCATACCCTTTAATATCCTACCTAGTCTAATCCCACTCTCCGGTTCACTCTCCGTCCCCTTTAATATCCCACCTTGTCTAATCACCCTGCTTGCTCCTCATACCAGAAACAGTGGTGAAAGCAGGATCCAAAACAGCTTTTATTTATTCTCTGGAGTTTATTTATCTCATTGAAACGTATAAATTTTTTTTAGAGGTCTTGACAGGGTAGATGCGGAGATGCTGTTTCCCCTGGCTGGAAAGTCTAGAACGAGGGGGCATTGTCTCAGGATAAGGAGTGGGCGATTTTGGACTTAGATGAGGAGGAATTTCTTCACTCAGGTGTTAATTGTATCCATATGATTTATATCAACCAGTGTTAATTGTATTCAGATGGTGCGCATCAATCGGTGACTCTTGTATCCATCTATATGAGAGCTTGTCTAGGGTGTGTGGGTGTATTGTGGAACTCTGTGAATAAAGGCTTGGAAGCAACTGAAGACCATATGAAGTATTCTATCCTTCACCACCTGACTATCCAATTTATTACAAGAGGGTTGTGAATCTTTGGAATTCTCTACCCCACAGGGCAGTGGATGCTCAGTCGCTGAATATATTCAAGACTGAGATCGAAAGATTTTTTTGCCTCCAAGGGAATCAAAGGATATGGGGATCGGGTGGGAAAGCGGAGTTGAGGTCGAAGATCAGCCATGATCTGATTGAACGGTGGAGTAGGCTCGAGGGGCCGAATGGCCGACTCCTGCTCCTATTTTAATGTCCATCACCAAGAGTGGCTCGGTAGCACCACTACTGACTGAGCTGGCCGAGTCCTGAAGGACATAACAGCTAGACTGGGCCTGCGGCAGGTGGTGAGCGAACCAACACGAGGGAAAAACTTACTTGACCTCGTCCTCACCAATCCACCTGTCGCAAATGCATCTGTCCATGACAGTATTGGTAGGAGTGACCACCGCACAGTCCTCGTGGAGACGAAGTCCCGTCTTCGCACTGAGGACACCATCCAACGTGTTGTGTGGCACTATCACCGGGCGAAATGGGATAGATTCAGAACAGATCTAGCAGCTCAAAACTGGGCATCCATGAGGCGCTGTGGGCCATCAGCAGCAGAATTGTATTCCAGCACAATCTGTAACCTCATGGCCTGGCATATTCCTCACTCTACCATTACCAACAAGCCAGGGGATCAACCTTGGTTCAATGAGGAGTGTAGAAGAGCATGCCAGGAGCAGCACCAGGCGTACCGAAAAATGAGGTGCCAACCTGGTGAAGCTACAACTCAGGACTACATGCATGCTAAACAGTGGAAGCAAAATGCTATAGAGAGCTAGGCGATTCCACAACCAACGGATCAGATCAAAGCTCTGCAGTCCTGCCACATCCAGTCGTGAATGGTGGTGGACAATTAAGCAACTAACGGGAGGAGGAGGCTCTGCAAACATCCCATCCTCAATGATGGCGGAGTCCAGCACGTGAGTGCAAAAGACAAGGCTGAAGCGTTTGCAACCATCTTCAGCCAGAAGTGCCGAGTGGATGATCCATCTCGGCCTCCTCCCGATATCCCCACCATCACAGAAGCCAGTCTTCAGCCAATTCGATTCACTCCACGTGATATCAAGAAATGGCTGAGTCCACTGGATACAGCAAAGGCTATGGACCCCGACAGCATCCCGGCTGTCGTGCTAAAGACTTGTGCTCCAGAACTAGCCGTGCCTCTATCCAAGCTGTTCCAGTACAGCTACAACACTGGCATCTACCCGACAATATGGAAAATTGCCCAGGTATGTCCTGTCCACAAAAAGCAGGACAAATCCAATCCGGCCAATTACTGCCCCATCAGTCTACTCTCAATCATCAGCAAAGTGATGGAAGGTGTCGACGACAGTGCTATCAAGCGGCACTTACTCACCAATAACCTGCTCACCGATGCTCAGTTTGGGTTCTGCCAGGACCACTCGGCTCCAGACCTCATTACAGCCTTGGTCCAAACATGGACAAAAGAGCTGAATTCCAGAGGTGAGGTGAGAGTGACTGCCCTTGACATCAAGGCAGCACTTGACCGAGTGTGGCATCAAGGAGCCCTAGTAAAATTGAAGTCAATGGGAATCAGGGGGAAAACTCTCCAGTGGCTGGAGTCATACCTAGCACAAGGGAAGATGGTAGTGGTTGTTGGAGGCCAATCATCTCAGCCCCACAACATTGTTGCAGGAGTTCCTCAGGGCAGTGTCCTAGGCCCAACCATCTTCAGCTGCTTCATCAATGACCTTCCCTCCATCACAAGGTCAGAAATGGGGACGTTCACTGATGATTGCACAGTGTTCAGTTCCATTCGCAACCCCTCAAATAATGAAGCAGTCCGAGCCTGCATGCAGCAAGACCTGGACAACCTCCAGGCTTGGGCTGATAAGTGGCAAGTAACATTCGCGCCAGACAAGTGCCAGGCAATGACCATCTCCAACAAGAGAGAGTCTAACCACTTCCCCTTGACATTCAAGGCCATTACCATCGCCGAATCCCCCACCATCAACATCCTGGGGGTCACCATTGACCAGAAACTTAACTGGACCAGCCACATAAATACTGTGGCTACAAGAGCAGGTCAGAGGCTGGGTATTCTGCGGCGAGTGACTCACCTCCTGATTCCCCAATGCCTTTCCACCATCTACAAGGCACAAGTCAGGAGTGTGATGGAATACTCTCCACTTGCCTGGATGAGTGCAGCTCCAAAAGCACTGAAGAAGCTCGACACCATCCAGGACAAAGCAGCCCGCTTGATTGGCACCCCATCCACCACCCTCAACATTCACTCCCTTCATCACCGCCGCACAGTGGCTGCAGTGTGTACCATCCACAGGATGCACTGCAGCAACTCGCCAAGGCTTCTTCGACAGCACCTCCCAAACCCGCGACCTCTACCAACTAGATGGACAAGGGCAGCAGGCACATGGGAACAACACCACCTGCACGTTCCCCTCCAAGTCACACACCATCCCGACTTGGAAATATATCGCCGTTCCTTCATTGTCGCTGGGTCAAAATCCTGGAACTCCCTTCCTAACAGCACTGTGGGAGAACCTTCACCACACGGACTGCAGTGGTTCAAGGAGGCGGCTCACCACCACCTTCTCAAGGGCAATTAGGGATGGACAATAAATGCTGGCCTTGCCAGCGACGCCCACATCCCATGAACAAATAATTTTTTTTAAATTTCTTATGTTCGTATGCTCGTATAAAACAGAAGTGGAGAACTATTTTAGAAACAAAAATTTGGAAGGGGAAAGGGCAAAGGAATGGGACTGAGTTGATAGCTCTTTCAGAGTGGCGGCAGATATGATGATCTGAAAGGTCTCCCTCTGTGCTGTCAAATTTGTGTATTAATATTTTATGTCAAATCATTGATATATTCCTTCAGTAAATTTGCTGTACTACAGCAATGGATAAATTGCGTTGGAGTAGGCCCCTGGTAAACATCAGAACCTGCACTCCAAGTGCAAGGCTACCCTGAGCAATGCTACAGGAGACCTACTATTAGATATAATTAAATTGGGATGTCCTCCAACCCCGGACAGACTTGTCACAGAATCATGCTGCTGAATTTTGTCCTGATGTGCCGCACAATTCTAGAGACCCTGGTCATTCCATAAGCACTCAGCATAAAGGAGACTTGCCTGATTTGGAAATATCTAAGCATACTGAATTGAGAGACTTAAACCAGTGCTAATGGTTGTACATGTGCTTGTGACAGAAATGATTTGCAGTACTTACTGGCAATTTGGTAAGAGGCGCATTGCTTACGTGTTTTCCAAACACCTCCTCCTGGAACTGCAGCAGCTGGACAACCAGACTGGAGAGAGACTTATTAGTTGGTGGCTCTGCCTGGATGTACTGTAAGAAAATGGAGTGTTCAACATCAGACAACATGGCAGAAACAGTCCATGTGGCTTAATGGTAAAATGTCTGTATCATAACTGTTCACGTTTTAGGGCTGATTTACTGAATGCACCCGCCCAGTACAGAATCTCGCCTACCGGGAGAATATATAAGGATATCACGGATGGTACTACTGCCGCCGGCACTTCTGGAGAGCGAGGCTCTCTGGTGGGAAGGTGCATTCAGAAAATCACCTTTATGGTGTGTGCTTTTACAATTCTCTTTTTTTTTAAACACTAAGTTCCATTCTTCTGAAATAAACTGGTGCATGTCATCTGCAAAACTCACTCTGAGGTCTCCCCTACAGAAAACATGATATGCATTTGGCCAAAATGCTGAGAGCATACAGGAAACTTTCAGGAAATTCACAAAAGGTGCCCAGATCTGACATTCTAATAGTAGCGGAAATAGGAAAATAAAATTGTGGTCCTCTAAAGGCAGTTTCAGCAATTAGGAGAGAGATTGAAGAGCAGGACCTGAATCTCAGAATTACTCTGAGTGCCACTAGCCAGTCAGCATAGAAAGAGTCGGATAAGAGAGTTAAAGGTATGGCTGGAGAGATGATGTAGAAGGGAAGGGTTCAGATTCCTGGGACACTGGGACCAGTTCTGGGGCAGGGGTGGCCTGGACAGAGGCTGGAGAGATGGTGTAAGAGAGAAGGGTTCAGATTCCTGGGACACTGGGACCAGTTCTGGGGCAGGGGTGGCCTGTACAGGGTGAACAGGGGCTAGAGAGATGGTGTAAGAGGGAAGGGTTCAGGTTCCTGGGACATCAGGCCCAGTTCTGGGGCAGGAGGGGCCTGTACAGAACGCAAGCTTCAATTGAACAAGGCTGGAATCAATGTCCTTCTTGGGAGAGTAACTAGTGCCGTAGGAAAGGGTTTGAACTAACAGGACGGGAGAGGGATAAACATGACGAGGAAGCAGAAAGGAAAGTAAAAGGGGCAAGAGGTGTAAGAAAGGAGAAAGAGAAAATCAGATCAGAAGGAGGATGTATTAAAAAGAGTAAGATTGCCAAACAGATCAGCGGGGAGGGATTGTATGTACACAAAAGCAAAAAGTATTGTGAATAAAATTGGTGAGCTAAAGGCACAAATTGTTCCGGAGGTTATGATATAACAACATCAACAGAAACATGGCTTAGACTAGGGCAGGACTGGGAGCTGAAAATTCCTGGTTACAAAATATTCAGGAGGAATAGAATAGACAAGGGGAGGAGGGGTGGCAGTGTTTTATCAAAGATTCCACTACAGCCCTAGAACACAAGGACATGAACCTATATGGTTAGAGTTAAGGGACAGAAAGGGGACAGTTACCTGTATTGGGAGTCTCTTATAAACCACTGAATGCTGGGAAGGAGATCGAGGAAGAGATATGGAGTAAAATTAGAGAAAAATGCAGGTACAGGGGCCTAATAATGGGTGTCTTGAATTATCCATAAAATAGACTGGGATAAGAGTGATGTAAGTGGGAAAGAGGCGGGGGGGGGGGGAGGTGTTTCCACAATATGTCCAGGTCTACTTTAGAGAAGTGCATTTCTAGTACAAGGAGGAAGGAGGCAGTGTTGTATCTGGTTCTAGGTAATGGAGTGGAGCAAGTCAATAATGTTAGGGTTGGGGAACATCTAGGAAACAGCAGACATAACAATCAAGTTTAATATAAAAATCGTTAAGGAGAGGGAACAGTCAAAAATAAAGGTATTTGACTGAAAAAGCCAATTTCAATGAGATTAAAAAAGGGAACTAGCCCAGATAGAAAAACTGGTAAAAAGGATAGTGCACAAACACAGGAGATGTTCAAACAGGAGATATTTAGGGTACAGACTAGACATAGTCTCACAAGTAAAGGGGGTGCTGCAAAAGCTGGAATTCCTTGGATGAGAAGATAGATTAAAATTATTAAGAGTTAAAAAGAGGAATATCACAAACCTGAGGCTAATAATACAAAATAAAGTAAAGCTAAATTTAGAAAATATAGAGGAGAAGCAAAAGAGATTAAAAGGTTAAGAGGAAGTCTGAAGACAGAGTGACAGGGAACGTAAAGGGAAATAATAAATGATTTTATAAACACAGAAAATAAAATAAAGGAAGGGGAGGGACAATTATTGGAGATGAAAAAGTAAATCATCTTATGGAGGATGAAGGAATGGCGGAGATACTAAATGAGGACTTTGCCTCCGTTTTCTCAGGAGAGTGTGGTAGTGGGAATGAAAGGGTTTAAGAGGAGGAGGTGGTGCAATTAGACAGGGTAATGATAGGTAAGGAAGGAGTGCTGAAAATATTGGTGGAACTCACAGGGGAAAAGGCACCAGACCCTGATGGCCGTATCCTACAATGATGAGGGGTCAGAGAGGGAATAGCAGTGGCTCTGACCACAGGGACTAAGAGCTGGAAAGTGGGATTAGGCTGGATAGCTCTTTTTCGGCTAGCACAGACACGATGGGCCAAATGGCCTCCTTTTATGCCGTAAATTTCTATGGTTCTATAACACTTAGCTAGAAAAACATGGGTTAATTAAAGACAGCTGGCATGGATTTGTAAAAGGTGAGCCGTGTCTGACAAATTTAATAAGAGTCTTCGGGCAAATAACAGATTGTATTGATAAAGGACATGCAGTAATATCCCACAGGGGTCAGTGTTGGGATAGGAACATAGGAATAGGAGTAGGCCATTCAGCCCCTCGAGCCTGTTCCACCATTCAATTAGATCATGGCTGATCTGCATTTTAACTCCATCTACCCGCCTTGGTTCTATAACCCTTAATACCCTTGCCTCACAAAAATCTATCAATCTCAGTTTTGAAATTTTCAACTGACTCCCTGCCTCAACACCTTTTTTGGGGGCAAGAGTGTTTGATTTCCACTACTCTTTGTGTGAAGAAGTGCTTTCTGACATCACCTCTGAACGGCCTAGCTCTAATTTTAAGGTTATGCCCCCTTGTTCTGGATTCTCCCACCAGAGGAAAGAGTTTCTATCTACCCCATCATTTCCTTTAATCATCTTGAACATCTCAATTAGATCACCCCTTAATCTTCTAAACTCAAGGGACTACAAGCCTCGTCTGTGCAACCAGCCCTCATAATTTAACTCTTTTAGCCCCAGTATAATTCTGGTGACTCTGTGCTGCACCTCCTCCAAGGCCAGTATATCCTTCCTGAGGTGCAGTGCCCAGAACTGAACACAGTACTCCAGGTGGGGTCTAACCAGAGCTCTCTACAGCTGTAACATAAACTCACACTTCCCCACATTGAACTCCATCTGCCACAGTTTTTCCCACTCTCTTAATCTATCAATGTCCCTTTGCAACTTTCTGCTCCCATCTACACTACTTACTATGCCACCTAACTTGGTGTCATCAGCAAACTTGAATATACGGCTCTCTATTTCTTCATCTAAGTCATTTATAAACTTCCCAACACACACTCACTCTCGCCCTATTTTTGCAGGACAAGACCGTGCATAATACCAGAGAGAGGAACAAGACGGATGGAGGAGCCCCGAACATCATCGTCCTCACATAGGCAGAGCAGGAAGCTCTGGAGATCGGGCTCTATAAAGTAACAATCCTGGATGGGTCACTGGGGAGGTGACAAGTAATGGCCATGTGATTCCTCAGTGTTAGTGAGGGCGACGACCACCAGGCTACTGTCACACAACTCTGAGTGGCTGATTACACTGCAGGTGTGCAGAGATCTGGATAAAGGTGACTTATCCACCCTCATTCCTAGGAAACAGTATGTTTTTTTGAAGAGATTGTGTTTTATACTGGTACACAAGTACAATTCTCAAAACACTGAAACATGGGCCACATTAAGAGAATAAGGGGAGAATCATAGAAATGTCAGCAAATTAGGAGACCATTCAGCCCACTGTTCGTGTACATGTGCTAGTGCTAGCTTCACAATGGAGCTAGCTGCTCTAATCTCATTTCCTGCTCTTTCCCTACACCTTTTAATATTTTCCCTCTTTCAGTGTTTATTTAATCCTTCCTTCAATGCCACGATTAACCTGGCTTCGCTAGCCACTTGTGCTGATTTATTCAATATTCTAATAATCCTGTGTAAATAAAAATACCTTCTAGCCTCCCCCTTCTGATACATGAAGAATGCCTTGCCCTTAATGTGCACTGAAAGTGATTTGCTGAAGTTGATAGCATTACTATTTTACTGATATGAAATCAAGAAACATATTTAAGTATTAGCTTGTTTAACCAATAATATTCCCATTCCTAAATAATCAATGGTATTTTGACAAATTTTATGGCATTATGTTGTCCTAGTATTTCCATTCATTAAATTTTATCTACTTGCCAAATAATTTTTTGCACTTATTCCTATGTGCATGGTTATTCCATCACCTTGAGAGAAATTCTATTTCCTGCATGCTTCATGTAGCACCTCCTGCAGCCTCACGTGTCTTGCAATTCATGAAAAGGGTTACAGCTGCTGGTAAAAATGATGGCTTCATATCCTATCCCAGTAATTGTGGGAAGGAAGGGTGTAGGGAAAGTAAAAGCAAGAGGAAGAGCCAGTAGAGAAGGTAGAAATACAAATTTAAAAGAACTTAGCTAAAGGGATAACATGGAGAAGGAACAAAGGGAGTAGAAAAGGAAAACCAAATTAACCAGTTATAAGCAGCGGAAAAACTGAGATAAAGAAACGAGGTGTTACCTTGGACAAAAAAAGGGAAAAGGAGTAACGTTAAATATGAACTAACAATAGTAAACTGCCGCTGCTTGAGGATATAAAGGCGATGATCTGTGTGTCTGGTAGTCATTTTTAAAATAGTTTAACAAATACGTACATTTGTTTTTTTTCCCTGCAATGAGAATCTCTCCCAAATATAAAGTGTGTGCTCCTGCAGAAATCAATGAAAGCAGCTAGAGATATGTCCAATTTACAATCTAAAACACTGAAAGCCTCTTGAAAAAATTATATTTCATTTATTTAGAGTTGGATAAAAGATACTGAACTGAGGGGAAAAAGGGTCCAATTTGAGAGTCATTCAGAACTGTAAACACCAGTAACTAAAGCGAGTTAAAAGAAAACAAACTTATCTTTCTGGCGGCTTTTAATAAATGTAATTGTATTATGTTATACATTAGGAGGGAACCAAGTTGAGATGGAATAAGAGTAGGTGACACCACACGCAGGTAGGTCTAATTACAATGTGACACGTTTTCAGAGGCAGATATGGAAGTCACGTTTCAGGACTTTTTGACCATTTTTCCACAGAGATTATTTGGAAAAAGAATTACTTTTAATGTTTCTTAAAGCAAAGAGTGTTCACACAAGTTTAGAAATAAAATGCACCTACATGAAAGGTGGTTAATATGCTAATGTAATGGGATTTCCCAAAGACTGCGAACAATAAGCAATTTGTTAGCTTGTCTCAGTAATCAATTAACAGCTCACACCCATTGTGTTGGGAAGTCTCTGATCCCAGCAGGGTGTCTTAGCAAGGCTTCCCTTCTGGGTGTTAAACAAGAGACAGAGCAGAGGCAGTCAGTTAGGTCCAGCAAACGCTAGGAGATCAGTTATTTTTTTTTGAAACAGACAACTGCAAGGGGAAGCTTTCACCAACCTGTGAAGCAGAATGCAGGACTGTAGTTAGGAGTTATTTTGTTTAAGTCAAATAAGACCACCTCCTAACATGGGGTAGTGTAGAGTGTTCATTATTTGTATTATTACATAAAGACACGATTGAGCTATGTGAATCTGACCATAACTGTTACTCTGTATGTTCACTCGCTGTGAAATAAAGCAGCTTAATGATTTATAACTGGCCTCATCCTAGCAAGTGTTTTCATGGTCTGTCTTCAAAGACACAGATATCCAATTCGGATCACAAAGGGGCCCTGTTTTACATCCCTGGGTTGCGCTGTTGTATCTTTAGATATTGGGCAGTATAGGCAAATCCCTAAACCTAAGACGCTCAGACCACTTACAGGAGTGAGAGCACCACTGTACCCGAGAGAATATCTAAGGCAAGGCCCAACACTTGTAACAGTGCATATAGAAATTTATAATGGAAATGACTGATATCAAAGTGTGACAAAAATATCACAACACAAAGTAAGTTTTCATAGACAGGAAGTACACACAGAAGTCAGACATTTAATATATTACTGATAGATATTTCCACTTCTCCAACGATTCTGGTGCAATAATCCTCATTAAATGCTGTTAGCCAACCACTTAGATGTGGCTACACCCAGAGATTCCAGATTCTCTGATCCTAATACACCAACCATGACGAATGATACCTCTAAAGTTAAACAAGTAAAACCTCTAAATCGCTCTATTCTATCTTGTTATCGTATTAGGATATTTGCAGCACAAGATATGTGTAAAAATCCTATTTAAATTTCAATTTAGAAGCTCCACCTCCAGAAGTCCCAAAATATTGGCAGACGCACGATGGATTACCACAAAACGTGGCTCCTATGTAACTACTCAAGCTAGCTCAGCTTCCCAAAAACAAGATTTATCAGCCTGACTGGTGAGTAAGCAAAGTGTGCATGACCAGGTGAAAGGGGCTGTAAGGAAAGGGTTAATCAAACTGTCCTGAAGTCTGCTGATGTTATATGACTAATCATTTCTCTTTATATTGCAGTAATTTAGCCTTCGCCTGTTAAGCAGGGATATACAGGTCAATTTAAAGTACCACTGGACTATTCGGCCAGGGCTGACCTTCAGCAATGGTCAGTTTTAGGATGAAGTAATAAGAAGCTTAATTAAAGACATGCCATTGCACACTGGTTCATAAGTTTCAGAGAACTTTAATCATTTGGTAACAGTGTGGGAAAACAGTTAGTTTTGCAAAGGAAAACATCTGGGCATACATCATCCTTTTTAATTGGTACCAACGATACAGAAACAAAGACAGACTTATAATTAAAGGCTTCACTTGGTAGAATAGCAATTATATGGAACAAGAGTGAAACTATCGATAAGATAACAAAGTAAGGGAGTTACATTTGCTAGATCGATGGAAAAAGCTCGTTAAGTAGGGAAAACTATAGGTATTGTTAAGGGATAAGTCAATTAAATTCTCCTTATATGGAGCTGTATTTTAATTTTTTAAAATTAAGTAATGCAGAATTGTGTGGATTGTAACGTAAAGGGAGTAAGAGAAATGTATAAAAACTGGCTGTTTTTAATGAGTATTTGGATTCGTAAAGGCCCAAGATACTGAGCTCAGAACTGTGACACATTTGAATCCCCAACCAACCATCATTAGGTGTGGTTGAAAGTACAGTCCCCACCCCTTATAGCGTGCGTGCTGGTATCAACGCAATTTGCCCGCTATGTGGACAGAAATCTGTCCCCCATGGGAGGAATCTTCATCCTCCATCACTTCACTTCTCTTGCACCCGTTAAGAATGGGTATGTATCAAACAGTTGCCGTCTCTAAATAGGATTGTTTAGCTGTTAGACGAACCAGGGTGGTTCCAGCAGATTCTATATTCAACAACAACTTGCATTTATATAGCGCCTTTAATGTAATAAAATGTCACAAGGTGCTTCACATGAATGTTATCAGACAAAATTTGACACTGAGCCTCATAGAATGGTTACAGCACAGAAGGAGGCCATTTGGCCAGTCGAGTCCGTGCCGGCTCTCTGCAAGAGCAATCCAGCTAGTCCCACTCCCCCGCCCTTTCCCTGTAATCCTGCAATTTTTTTCCTTCAAGTACTTATCCAGTTCCCTTTTGAAGGCCATGATTGAATCTGCCTCCACCACCCCCTCGGGCAGTGCATTCCAGATCCTAACCACGCGCTGCGTAAAAAAGTTTTTCCTCATGTCACCTTTGGTTCTCTTGACTCTTAAATCACCTTAAATCTATGTCGTCTGATTCTTGACCCTTCCACCAATGGGAACAGTTTCTCTCTATCTACTCTGTCTAGACCCTTCATGATTTTGAATACCTCTATCAAACCTCCTCCCAACCTTCTCTGTTCCAAGGAGAACAACCCCAGCTTCTCCAGTCTATCCACGTAATTAAAGTCCTTAATCCCTGGAACCATTCTAGTAAATGTTTTCTGCACCTTCTCTAAGGCCTTCACATCCTTCCTAAAGATATTAGGACAGGTGAGGTCAAAGAGGTAGGTTTTAAGGAGTTTCTTAAAGGAGGAGAGAGAGGGAGTAAGGAGGAGAGAGAGGTAGTGAGGTGGAGAGGCTTAGGGAGGGAATTTCAGAGCTTAGGGCCTAGGCAGCTGAAGGCACGGCCGCCAATGGTGGAGCGATTAAAATCAGGGATGTGCAAGAGGCAAGAATTGGAGGAGTGCAGAGATCTCGGAGGATTGTAGGGCTGGAGGAGGTTACAGAGATAGGGTGGGGCGAGGCCATGCAGGGATTTGAAAACAAGGATGAGAATTTTAAAATCGAGGCGTTCCCGGACTGGGAGCCAATGTAGGTCAGCGAGCACAGGGATGATGGGTGAACGGGACTTGGTGCGAGTTAGGATACGGGCAGCTGAATATTGGATGAGCTCAAGTTTATGGAGGGTGGAAGATGGAAGGCCGGCCAGCAGAGTATTGGAATAGACCAGTCATGAGGTACCAAAGGCATGGATGAGGGTTTCAGCAGCAGATGAGCTGAGGCAGGGGCGGAGACGGGCGATGTGACAGAGGTGATAGTAGGCGGTCTTGGTGATGGAGCGAATATGTGGTCGGAAGCTCATCTCAGGGTCAAATAGGATACCAAGGTTGTGAACAGTCTGGTTCAGCCTCAGACAGTGGCCAGGGAGAGGGATGGAGTCGGTGGAGAGGGAATGGAGTTTGTGGCGGGGACTGAAGACAATGGCTTTGGTCTTCCCAATATTTAGTTGGAGGAAATTCAATATGAATCAGCCGATGTTACACCTGTTTAATGGATTATCAAACTGTCACGTACAGCAAGTTAGCACTTTAGATGCAAGTTCACATTGAATCAAACAAATAGTCAGTTCAGCCATTCTATATGAGAGTTTGTTGTCACTTTAAATTGGCTACTACAGGGGGAGAGGTGACTGAAGGCGGCGAGGATGCCTGAAAGGACAATGACAGGTAATCGGACTTTCACGAGGTGGGAACGGCTGCTTGAACTGCTTGAAATAGTTACTGCGCTTAATACGGTTTAAGCACCGCCTTTGAAATTGACGTCTATGGTAATGGCAAACGGTCAGCGCTATTTGGCCGATATGGGAGGCTGTCCGGGACAAGTGGGGACAGTGCGAGTGGTGAGGACTGTATTACCATTTAAGTATTATTGCATGTGCTTTATGCTTAATAAATCTTTGCCACCTGGGGGGTGATTTTAAACCCCGAGAACGGGTGGGTTGGGGGCGGATGGGAGTTGAAAACAGTTGTTTTTTTGGGTTGCAATCGCGTAATTTTCGGACTTGGCGTTCCCAGTGGGAAGCCTGTACTTTTCCGCGCTGACGTTAAACCCGGAAATAAAGCCGGGTTGCGGTCGCGACCCAAAAAACAACTGTTTTCAACTCCCACCCGCCCCCAACCCTCCCGTCCTTGGGGTTTAAAATCACCCCCCTGATTTTCAATGTTTAACAACCTTACTGATTTGAGAAGTAAATTATAAGTAAGAATCCCTCCTCTAACAGGGCCATATTTAATACATACCCCAGTTTCTTCTGAAACTCAGACTATCACTATCACCAACTGATGAATAGCATTGACTGATGCACCCACGTCACAGAGCCCAAGTCAAGTCCAACATAGGTTACGTTGGCATCTCCAAGTGTTTATTGTGGTTCCCACTTTATGACATTAAGACGACAGATTTGAAGGCAAGTCCTGCTAAAGCTGAGTGAAAAGATACTGACAGAAACCATGGGCTGCAGCATCCATGTGAACTCTCCATCACCCATACCTTGTAAACGCTGAATTTATCACCCGTAGAAGCTACTAACTCCGCACCCTTGCAGGGACTACAGCCACTAACTTTGCATGTGTGAGCTTCATTCACGCGCAGTTGCTCTGAAAATGCAAGGCAGACATGAAAGAAACTATGGGCCTGGACCCTCGCACCGCTGGTAGCACCACTGGGGTCAATTATTCTGCACTGATTTTCAAATAAAACTGTTGGACTATAACCTGGTGTTGTAAGATTCCTTACATTTGTCCACCCCAGTCCATCACCGGCATCTCCACATCAAGTATAAATTCACTGATTGAAGTGTAGATACTTTTTTGCTGAATGCACAGAGTTTAATTGGACATTGTGATTGGAGCAGAAACACCGGGCCAGAATTTTCTGGAGACTTGCGCTATTCTGCTGTGCCGGATTTGTTTTACACTGTAAAAGTCCCAGGAAATTATGGTGTACATGAGTTAGACCATTATATACGCCGTCCCACCAATCCCCTCGCTGAAACTGGGCAAAATTAATTAAGTCAATGGCAATCGCAAATTTCCTGGATTTACTCACCGCAGCCACCTAGACCGAAAAATAATGGTGCAGGTGAATGTATTTAAATTCATGAATTCAAAATAATTGATTCAAGTAGAATACAATCGCTGCTCTTTCTTGATATTTTTAATTATTAGCCAAAACTCATCAAGACACCACTTCTTCATCATTGTGTGCATGGTGTGAGGCACTGAAGTGCCTCCATACGCCACTGATGAAAGTGAAAGATGGGAGAAATCCTTTCAGGCCTGTTTTCAGGCATACCAGAAGCCGGATGTGACACTGGCAGGGGAGGCAACACACACACACACACACACACACACAGAAATATTGGACCTTTTTTTCCTGTCTCACACCAGAGAAAGGGGCAAAACGAGGTCCAGTTTTGCCCCCGTTTGTTTAATTTGAGATCGTCTAAATAAATGGCAAAAAAATATATTAACTGGACGCACAAAACGGCATAAGGCACAAACTGTTCCAGGAAATTTTCAGCCATGGAATTATCAGCGATTGAACGGGAGTGCACGGCTCGGAGGGTGAGCTGGGCCCTGCTGCCTCGCCCCCTCCCCTCCGAATAATAATAACACAAAAGCAGAGCTTTCCTTTTTTAATTCAAGGCAATGACAATTTCGCTTAAAGCATTGTTTTGAGCTCTTTTGGACAAAGAAGTAAGAATGTCCTTGCCCCATACCACAAGACCTGGGTGAGAACGTTAAGTGACTGATTGCTGTGACTCAGAGAGGTTGTGCACTGCCAGGTCAAGACTGTTGTTGTCAGGAGACCACTCCAGGAATCTTCCTGGATTAAGAGAAACGTTTCAATGAGGCATCAGTTTCTTTCTCTGTACTCAATCTGACACAGGCTGGACGTGCATCCATGCCTTTGTTACCTCCTGACTGGACTATTTCAAAGCTCTCCTGGACGGCCTCCCATCTTCCACCCTCCATAAACTTGAGCTCATCCAAAACCCTGCTGCCCGTATCCTAACTCGCACCAAGTCCCGTTCACCCATCACCCCTGTGCTCACTGACCTACATTGGCTCCTGGTCCAGCTACGCCTCGATTTTAAAATTCTTACCCTTGTTTTCAATTCCCTCCATGGCCTCCCCTCCCTATCTCTGTAACCTCCTCCAGCCCTACAACCCTCTGAGATCTCTGCGCTCCTCCAATTCTGGCCTCTTGCGCATCCCCGATTTTAAAAACTTCACCATTGGCGGCCGTGCCTTCAGCTGCCTAGGCCCTAAGCTCTGGAATTCCCTCCCTAAAACTCTCTCCCTCTCTCTCCTCCTTAAAGACGCTCCTTAAAACCTATCTCTTTGACCAAGCTTTTGGTCACCTGTCCTAATATCTCCTTATGTGGCTCGGTGTCAAATTTTGATTGAAAATCGCTCCTGTGAAGTGCCTTGGGACGTTTTACTACGTGAAAGGCGCGATATAAATGCAGGTTGTGGTAGGGGGCAGCTGCCTGTGACCTCTGGCACTGATCCCATCCAAAGCAGTCAGGTTAGGGACAGATCAATTAAATAGGAGGGGATGGGTGTCCCTGTCACTGGGGGTGAGGGGGGATATATGTGATGGAATGCTGGCTCTGCTCCTCCAGCCCAAATTGACAGCATTTTCCTTGCATCAAATTCAAATGGTTTCACTCTTGAGTGGGGTCCAGGCCGGGCCCCAGAAGCCCCACTAAACTCATTGGGTAGGGGGGGGGGGGGATGGGTGAGAAAAATCTCCCGGGCGGGGGAGAGAAACCTCCCGGGCGGGAGGCCGCCCGCGCGCCACACCCCCTGACCCAGATGACCTTTACACTGAACCTCCACCCCGAGCTCGAGCCGGGCCCCGGGCGGACCCGCGCGGTTCTCGGCCCCGCTGGGTGTGGGGAAACGTTCAGTGACTGGGCGGGCGGGCGGACGGACGATGCCCCACCCCACTCGCCAGCAGCCGGGCTGGGAACGGGAACTCGGCTCGGAAGGTGAGGTGAGGTGAGGTGGGCCCTTGTGGCCTCGCCCCCCACCCCTCGCATTTTAATAACAATAACAGGAAAGCCGAGCTTCCCTTCCCCCGTCCGCCTCTCTCCACCCGCCCGCCCCCGGGGCCACAGGCCCAACGCCACCTCATTATTGTCCGATCCGCGGCCGCTGTCCAAACCCCGCTCGCCACGGCCCCTCTCACCTTTTTATAATTCTTCCCGAGCCACAGCCGCACATTGTCGAACTGCGACACCGTGTCCGACGACTCGAAATATTTCACATTCGGGCCTCCGTCCTTCTTCCGCACCGCCATCTTCAACCGGGCACTCGCGGCACGGCACGGGCGGCGGACAGCGCCCCCGCCTGTCCACAACCGGCACGGCACGGGCGGCGGACAGCGCCCCCGCCTGTCCACAACCGGCACGGCACGGGCGGCGGACAGCGCCCCCGCCTGTCCACAACCGGCAAGGCACGGGCGGCAGACAGCGCCCCCGCCTGTCCACAAGCGGCTGGGCACGGGCGGCGTACAACAGCAGGGCACGGGCGGCGGACAGCGCCCCCGCCTGTCCACAACCGGCAAGGCACGGGCGGCAGACAGCGCCCCCGCCTGTCCACAACCGGCACGGCACGGGCGGCGGACAGCGCCCACGCCTGTCCACAACCGGCACGGCACGGGCGGCGGACAGCGCCCCCGCCTGTCCGCAAGCAGCACGGCTCGGGCGACGGACAGCGCCCCCGCCTGTCCTCAGACGGCAGGGCACGGGCGGCGGACAGCGCCCCCGCCTGTCCACAACCGGCAAGGCACGGGCGGCGGACAGCGCCCCCGCCTGTCCGCAAGCGGCTGGGCACGGGCGGCGTACAACAGCAGGGCACGGGCGGCGGACAGCGCCCCCGCCTGTCCACAACCGGCACGGCACGGGCGGCGGACAGCGCCTCCGCCTGTCCACAACCGGCACGGCACGGGCGGCGGACAGCGCCCCCGCCTGTCCACAAGCGGCACGGCACGGGCGGCGGACAGCGCCCCCGCCTGTCCACAACCGGCACGGCACGGGCGGCGGACAGCGCCCCCGCCTGTGCACAGACGGCAGGGCACGGGCGGCGGACAGCGCCCCCGCCTGTCCACAAGCGACACGGCTCGGGCGGCGGACAGCGCCCCCGGCTGTCCGCAACCGGCACGGCACGGGCGGCGGAGAGCGCCCCCGCCTGTCCGCAACCGGCACGGCACGGGCGGCGGACAGCGCCCCCGCCTGTCCGCAACCGGCACGGCACGGGCGGCGGACAGCGCCCCCGCCTGTCCGCAACCGGCACGGCACGGGCGGCGGACAGCGCCCCCGCCTGTCCGCAACCGGCACGGCACGGGCGGCGGACAGCGCCCCCGTCTGTCCGCAACCGGCACGGCACGGGCGGCGGACAGCGCCCCCGCCTGTCCTCAGACGGCAGGGCACGGGCGGCGGACAGCGCACCCGCCTGTCCGCTGACGGCACGACACGGGCGGCGGACAGCGCCCCCGCCTGTCCGCAACCGGCAGGGCACGGGCGGCGGACAGCGCCCCCGCCTGTCCGCAAGCGGCACGGCACGGGCGGCGGACAGTGCCCCCGCCTGTCCGCAGGCGGCACGGCACGGGCGGCGGACAGCGCCCCCGCCTGTCCGCAAGCGGCACGGCACGGGCGGCGGACAGCGCCCCCGCCTGTCCGCAGACGGCAGGGCACGGGCGGCGGACAGCGCACTCGCCTGTCCGCAACCGGCACGGCACGGGCGGCGGACAGCGCCCCCGCCTGTCCGCAGACGGCACGGCACGGGCGGCGGACAGCGCCCCCGCCTGTCCGCAACCGGCACGGCACGGGCGGCGGACAGCGCCCCCGCCTGTCCGCAACCGGCACGGCACGGGCGGCGGACAGCGCCCCCGCCTGTCCGCAACCGGCAGGGCACGGGCGGCGGACAGCGCCCCCGCCTGTCCGCAACCGGCAGGGCACGGGCGGCGGACAGCGCCCCCGCCTGTCCGCAAGCGGCACGGCACGGGCGGCGGACAGCGCCCCCGCCTGTCCGCAGGCGGCACGGCACGGGCGGCGGACAGCGCCCCCGCCTGTCCGCAAGCGGCACGGCACGGGCGGCGGACAGCGCCCCCGCCTGTCCGCAGACGGCAGGGCACGAGCGGCGGACAGCGCACCCGCCTGTCCACAACTGGCATGGCACGGGCGGCGGACAGCGCCCCCGCCTGTCCACAACCGGCAAGGCACGGGCGGCGGACAGCGCCCCCGCCTGTCCGCAACCGGCACGGCACGGTGGCGGACAGCGCCCCCGCCTGTCCGCAAGCGGCACGGCACGGGCGGCGGACAGCGCCCCCGCCTGTCCGCAAGCGGCACGGCACGGGCGGCGGACAGCGCCCCCGCCTGTCCGCAGACGGCAGGGCACGAGCGGCGGACAGCGCACCCGCCTGTCCGCAACCGGCACGGCACGGGCGGCGGACAGCGCCCCCGCCTGTCCGCAGACGGCACGGCACGGGCGGCGGACAGCGCCCCCGCCTGTCCGCAACCGGCACGGCACGGGCGGCGGACAGCGCCCCCGCCTGTCCGCATGCGGCACGGCACGGGCGGCGGACAGCGCCCCCGCCTGTCCGCAACCGGCACGGCACGGGCGGCGGACAGCGCCCCCGCCTGTCCGCAACCGGCACGGCACGGGCGGCGGACAGCGCCCCCGCCTGTCCACAAGCGGCTGGGCACGGGCGGCGTACAACAGCAGGGCACGGGCGGCGGACAGCGCCCCCGCCTGTCCACAACCGGCACGGCACGGGCGGCGGACAGCGCCCCCCGCCTGTCCACAGACGGCAGGGCACGGGCGGCGGACAGCGCCCCCGCCTGTCCACAACCGGCACGTCACGGGCGGCGGACAGCGCCTCCGCCTGTCCACAAGCGGCACAGCACGGGCGGCGGACAGCGCCCCCGCCTGTCCACAACCGGCACGGCACGGGCGGCGGACAGCGCCCCCGCCTGTCCACAACCGGCAAGGCACGGGCGGCGGACAGCGCCCCCGCCTGTCCACAAGCGACACGGCTCGGGCGGCGGACAGCGCCCCCGCCTGTCCACAACCGGCACGGCACGGGCGGCGGAGAGCGCCCCCGCCTGTCCACAACCGGCATGGCACGGGCGGCGGACAGCGCCCCCGCCTGTCCACAAGCGGCTGGGCACGGGCGGCGTACAACAGCAGGACACGGGCGGCGGACAGCGCCCCCGGCTGTCCACAACCGGCACGGCACGGGCGGCGGACAGCGCCCCCGCCTGTCCTCAGACGGTAGGGCACGGGCGGCGGACAGCGCCCCCGCCTGTCCACAACTGGCATGGCACGGGCGGCGGACAGCGCCCCCGCCTGTCCACAACCGGCAAGGCACGGGCGGCGGACAGCGCCCCCGCCTGTCCGCAACCGGCACGGCACGGTGGCGGACAGCGCCCCCGCCTGTCCGCAAGCGGCACGGCACGGGCGGCGGACAGCGCCCCCGCCTGTCCGCAACCGGCACGGCACGGGCGGCGGACAGCGCCCCCGCCTGTCCGCAACCGGCACGGCACGGGCGGCGGACAGCGCCCCCGCCTGTCCGCAGGCGGCACGGCACGGGCGGCGGACAGCGCCCCCGCCTGTCCGCAAGCGGCACGGCACGGGCGGCGGACAGCGCCCCCGCCTGTCCGCAGACGGCAGGGCACGAGCGGCGGACAGCGCCCCCGCCTGTCCGCAACCGGCACGGCACGGGCGGCGGACAGCACCCCCGCCTGTCCACAAGCGGCTGGGCACGGGCGGCGTACAACAGCAGGGCACGGGCGGCGGACAGCGCCCCCGCCTGTCCACAACCGGCACGGCACGGGCGGCGGACAGCGCCCCCGCCTGTCCACAGACGGCAGGGCACGGGCGGCGGACAGCGCCCCCGCCTGTCCACAGACGGCAGGGCACGGGCGGCGGACAGCGACCCCGCCTGTCCACAACCGGCACGTCACGGGCGGCGGACAGCGCCTCCGCCTGTCCACAAGCGGCACGGCACGGGCGGCGGACAGCGCCCCCGCCTGTCCACAACCGGCACGGCACGGGCGGCGGACAGCGCCCCCGCCTGTCCACAACCGGCAAGGCACGGGCGGCGGACAGCGCCCCCGCCTGTCCACAAGCGACACGGCTCGGGCGGCGGACAGCGCCCCCGCCTGTCCACAACCGGCACGGCACGGGCGGCGGAGAGCGCCCCCGCCTGTCCACAGACGGCACGGCACGGGCGGCGGACAGCGCCCCCGCCTGTCCGCAACCGGCACGGCACGGGCGGCGGACAGCGCCCCCGCCTGTCCGCAACCGGCACGGCACGGGCGGCGGACAGCGCCCCCGCCTGTCCTCAGACGGCAGGGCACGGGCGGCGGACAGCGCCCCCGCCTGTCCACAACCGGCATGGCACGGGCGGCGGACAGCGCCCCCGCCTGTCCACAACCGGCAAGGCACGGGCGGCGGACAGCGCCCCCGCCTGTCCGCAAGCGGCACGGCACGGGCGGCGGACAGCGCCCCCGCCTGTCCGCAAGCGGCACGGCACGGGCGGCGGACAGCGCCCCCGCCTGTCCGCAAGCGGCACGGCACGGGCGGCGGATAGCGCCCCCGCCTGTCCGCAGACGGCAGGGCACGAGCGGCGGACAGCGCACCCGCCTGTCCGCAACCGGCACGGCACGGGCGGCGGACAGCGCCCCCGCCTGTCCGCAGACGGCACGGCACGGGCGGCGGACAGCGCCCCCGCCTGTCCGCAACCGGCACGGCACGGGCGGCGGACAGCGCCCCCGCCTGTCCGCATGCGGCACGGCACGGGCGGCGGACAGCGCCCCCGCCTGTCCGCAACCGGCACGGCACGGGCGGCGGACAGCGCCCCCGCCTGTCCGCAACCGGCACGGCACGGGCGGCGGACAGCGCCCCCGCCTGTCCACAAGCGGCTGGGCACGGGCGGCGTACAACAGCAGGGCACGGGCGGCGGACAGCGCCCCCGCCTGTCCACAACCGGCACGGCACGGGCGGCGGACAGCGCCCCCGCCTGTCCACAGACGGCAGGGCACGGGCGGCGGACAGCGCCCCCGCCTGTCCACAACCGGCACGTCACGGGCGGCGGACAGCGCCTCCGCCTGTCCACAAGCGGCACGGCACGGGCGGCGGACAGCGCCCCCGCCTGTCCACAACCGGCACGGCACGGGCGGCGGACAGCGCCCCCCGCCTGTCCACAACCGGCAAGGCACGGGCGGCGGACAGCGCCCCCGCCTGTCCACAAGCGACACGGCTCGGGCGGCGGACAGCGCCCCCGCCTGTCCACAACCGGCACGGCACGGGCGGCGGAGAGCGCCCCCGCCTGTCCACAACCGGCATGGCACGGGCGGCGGACAGCGCCCCCGCCTGTCCACAAGCGGCTGGGCACGGGCGGCGTACAACAGCAGGACACGGGCGGCGGACAGCGCCCCCGGCTGTCCACAACCGGCACGGCACGGGCGGCGGACAGCGCCCCCGCCTGTCCTCAGACGGTAGGGCACGGGCGGCGGACAGCGCCCCCGCCTGTCCACAACTGGCATGGCACGGGCGGCGGACAGCGCCCCCGCCTGTCCACAACCGGCAAGGCACGGGCGGCGGACAGCGCCCCCGCCTGTCCGCAACCGGCACGGCACGGTGGCGGACAGCGCCCCCGCCTGTCCGCAAGCGGCACGGCACGGGCGGCGGACAGCGCCCCCGCCTGTCCGCAACCGGCACGGCACGGGCGGCGGACAGCGCCCCCGCCTGTCCGCAACCGGCACGGCACGGGCGGCGGACAGCGCCCCCGCCTGTCCGCAGGCGGCACGGCACGGGCGGCGGACAGCGCCCCCGCCTGTCCGCAAGCGGCACGGCACGGGCGGCGGACAGCGCCCCCGCCTGTCCGCAGACGGCAGGGCACGAGCGGCGGACAGCGCACCCGCCTGTCCGCAACCGGCACGGCACGGGCGGCGGACAGCGCCCCCGCCTGTCCGCAGACGGCACGGCACGGGCGGCGGACAGCGCCCCCGCCTGTCCGCAACCGGCACGGCACGGGCGGCGGACAGCGCCCCCGCCTGTCCGCATGCGGCACGGCACGGGCGGCGGACAGCGCCCCCGCCTGTCCGCAACCGGCACGGCACGGGCGGCGGACAGCGCCCCCGCCTGTCCACAAGCGGCTGGGCACGGGCGGCGTACAACAGCAGGGCACGGGCGGCGGACAGCGCCCCCGCCTGTCCACAACCGGCACGGCACGGGCGGCGGACAGCGCCCCCGCCTGTCCACAGACGGCAGGGCACGGGCGGCGGACAGCGCCCCCGCCTGTCCACAACCGGCAAGGCACGGGCGGCGGACAGCGCCCCCGCCTGTCCACAAGCGGCTGGGCACGGGCGGCGTACAACAGCAGGGCACGGGCGGCGGACAGCGCCCCCGCCTGTCCACAGACGGCACGGCACGGGCGGCGGACAGCGCCCCCGCCTGTCCGCAACCGGCAAGGCACGGGGGGCGGACAGCGCCCCCGCCTGTCCGCAACCGGCACGGCACGGGCGGCGGACAGCGCCCCCGCCTGTCCGCAACCGGCACGGCACGGGCGGCGGACAGCGCCCCCGCCTGTCCGCAACCGGCACGGCACGGGCGGCGGACAGCGCCCCCGCCTGTCCGCAACCGGCACGGCACGGGCGGCGGACACGCCCCCGCCTGTCCGCAGACGGCAGGGCACGGGCGGCGGACAGCGCACCCGCCTGTCCGCAACCGGCACGGCACGGGCGGCGGACAGCGCCCCCGCCTTTCCGCAAGCAGCACGGCTCGGGCGGCGGACAGCGCCCCCGCCTGTCCACAACCGGCACGGCACGGGCGGCGGACAGCGCCCCCGCCTGTCCTCAGACGGCAGGGCACGGGCGGCGGACAGCGCCCCCGCCTGTCCACAACCGGCAAGGCACGGGCGGCGGACAGCGCCCCCGCCTGTCCACAAGCGGCTGGGCACGGGCGGCGTACAACAGCAGGGCACGGGCGGCGGACAGCGCCCACGCCTGTCCACAACCGGCACGGCACGGGCGGCGGACAGCGCCCCCGCCTGTCCGCAACCGGCAAGGCACGGGCGGCGGACAGCGCCCCCGCCTGTCCGCAAGCAGCACGGCTCGGGCGGCGGACAGCGCCCCCGCCTGTCCGCAACCGGCACGGCACGGGCGGCGGACAGCGCCCCCGCCTGTCCTCAGACGGCAGGGCACGGGCGGCGGACAGCGCCCCCGCCTGTCCGCAACCGGCACGGCACGGGCGGCGGACAGCGCCCCCGCCTGTCCACAACCGGCAAGGCACGGGCGGCGGACAGCGCCCCCGCCTGTCCACAAGCGGCTGGGCACGGGCGGCGTACAACAGCAGGGCACGGGCGGCGGACAGCGCCCCCGCCTGTCCACAGACGGCAGGGCACGGGCGGCGGACAGCGCCCCCGCCTGTCCACAAGCGACACGGCTCGGGCGGCGGACAGCGCCCCCGCCTGTCCACAGACGGCACGGCACGGGCGGCGGACAGCGCCCCCGCCTGTCCGCAACCGGCACGGCACGGGCGGCGGACAGCGCCCCCGCCTGTCCGCAACCGGCACGGCACGGGCGGCGGACAGCGCCCCCGCCTGTCCGCAACCGGCACGGCACGGGCGGCGGACAGCGCCCCCGCCTGTCCGCAACCGGCACGGCACGGGCGGCGGACACGCCCCCGCCTGTCCGCAGACGGCAGGGCACGGGCGGCGGACAGCGCACCCGCCTGTCCGCAACCGGCACGGCACGGGCGGCGGACAGCGCCCCCGCCTTTCCGCAACCGGCACGGCACGGGCGGCGGACAGCGCCCCCGCCTGTCCGCAACCGGCACGGCACGGGCGGCGGACAGCGCCCCCGTCTGTCCGCAACCGGCACGGCACGGGCGGCGGACAGCGCCCCCGCCTGTCCTCAGACGGCAGGGCACGGGCGGCGGACAGCGCACCCGCCTGTCCGCTGACGGCACGACACGGGCGGCGGACAGCGCCCCCGCCTGTCCGCAACCGGCAGGGCACGGGCGGCGGACAGCGCCCCCGCCTGTCCGCAAGCGGCACGGCACGGGCGGCGGACAGTGCCCCCGCCTGTCCGCAGGCGGCACGGCACGGGCGGCGGACAGCGCCCCCGCCTGTCCGCAAGCGGCACGGCACGGGCGGCGGACAGCGCCCCCGCCTGTCCGCAGACGGCAGGGCACGGGCGGCGGACAGCGCACCCGCCTGTCCGCAACCGGCACGGCACGGGCGGCGGACAGCGCCCCCGCCTGTCCGCAGACGGCACGGCACGGGCGGCGGACAGCGCCCCCGCCTGTCCGCAACCGGCAGGGCACGGGCGGCGGACAGCGCCCCCGCCTGTCCGCAACCGGCAGGGCACGGGCGGCGGACAGCGCCCCCGCCTGTCCGCAAGCGGCACGGCACGGGCGGCGGACAGCGCCCCCGCCTGTCCGCAGGCGGCACGGCACGGGCGGCGGACAGCGCCCCCGCCTGTCCGCAGACGGCAGGGCACGAGCGGCGGACAGCGCACCCGCCTGTCCGCAACCGGCACGGCACGGGCGGCGGACAGCGCCCCCGCCTGTCCGCAGACGGCACGGCACGGGCGGCGGACAGCGCCCCCGCCTGTCCGCAACCGGCACGGCACGGGCGGCGGACAGCGCCCCCGCCTGTCCGCATGCGGCACGGCTCGGGCGGCGGACAGCGCCCCCGCCTGTCCGCAACCGGCACGGCACGGGCGGCGGACAGCGCCCCCGCCTGTCCGCAACCGGCACGGCACGGGCGGCGGACAGCGCCCCCCGCCTGTCCACAAGCGGCTGGGCACGGGCGGCGTACAACAGCAGGGCACGGGCGGCGGACAGCGCCCCTGCCTGTCCACAACCGGCACGGCACGGGCGGCGGACAGCGCCCCCGCCTGTCCACAGACGGCAGGGCACGGGCGGCGGACAGCGCCCCCGCCTGTCCACAGACGGCAGGGCACGGGCGGCGGACAGCGCCCCCGCCTGTCCACAACCGGCACGTCACGGGCGGCGGACAGCGCCTCCGCCTGTCCACAAGCGGCACGGCACGGGCGGCGGACAGCGCCCCCGCCTGTCCACAACCGGCAAGGCACGGGCGGCGGACAGCGCCCCCGCCTGTCCACAAGCGACACGGCTCGGGCGGCGGACAGCGCCCCCGCCTGTCCACAACCGGCACGGCACGGGCGGCGGAGAGCGCCCCCGCCTGTCCACAGACGGCACGGCACGGGCGGCGGACAGCGCCCCCGCCTGTCCGCAACCGGCACGGCACGGGCGGCGGACAGCGCCCCCGCCTGTCCGCAACCGGCACGGCACGGGCGGCGGACAGCGCCCCCGCCTGTCCTCAGACGGCAGGGCACGGGCGGCGGACAGCGCCCCCGCCTGTCCACAACCGGCATGGCACGGGCGGCGGACAGCGCCCCCGCCTGTCCACAACCGGCAAGGCACGGGCGGCGGACAGCGCCCCCGCCTGTCCACAAGCGGCTGGGCACGGGCGGCGTACAACAGCAGGACACGGGCGGCGGACAGCGCCCCCGGCTGTCCACAACCGGCACGGCACGGGCGGCGGACAGCGCCCCCGCCTGTCCTCAGACGGTAGGGCACGGGCGGCGGACAGCGCCCCCGCCTGTCCACAACCGGCATGGCACGGGCGGCGGACAGCGCCCCCGCCTGTCCACAACCGGCAAGGCACGGGCGGCGGACAGCGCCCCCGCCTGTCCACAACCGGCACGGCACGGGCGGCGGACAGCGCCCCCGCCTGTCCGCAAGCGGCACGGCACGGGCGGCGGACAGCGCCCCCGCCTGTCCGCAACCGGCACGGCACGGGCGGCGGACAGCGCCCCCGCCTGTCCGCAACCGGCACGGCACGGGCGGCGGACAGCGCCCCCGCCTGTCCACAACCGGCACGGCACGGGCGGCGGACAGCGCCCCCGCCTGTCCGCAAGCGGCACGGCACGGGCGGCGGACAGCGCCCCCGCCTGTCCACAGACGGCACGGCACGGGAGGCGGACAGCGCCCCCGCCTGTCCGCCAACCGGCACGGCACGGGCGGCGGACAGCGCCCCCGCCTGTCCGCATGCGGCACGGCACGGGCGGCGGACAGCGCCCCCGCCTGTCCGCAACCGGCACGGCACGGGCGGCGGACAGCGCCCCCCGCCTGTCCACAAGCGGCTGGGCACGGGCGGCGTACAACAGCAGGGCACGGGCGGCGGACAGCGCCCCCGCCTGTCCACAACCGGCACGGCACGGGCGGCGGACAGCGCCCCCGCCTGTCCACAGACGGCAGGGCACGGGCGGCGGACAGCCCCCCCGCCTGTCCACAGACGGCAGGGCACGGGCGGCGGACAGCGCCCCCGCCTGTCCACAACCGGCACGTCACGGGCGGCGGACAGCGCCTCCGCCTGTCCACAAGCGGCACGGCACGGGCGGCGGACAGCGCCCCCGCCTGTCCACAACCGGCACGGCACGGGCGGCGGACAGCGCCCCCGCCTGTCCAGAAGCGACACGGCTCGGGCGGCGGACAGCGCCCCCGCCTGTCCACAACCGGCACGGGACGGGCGGCGGAGAGCGCCCCCGCCTGTCCACAGACGGCACGGCACGGGCGGCGGACAGCGCCCCCGCCTGTCCGCAACCGGCACGGCACTGGCGGCGGACAGCGCCCCCGCCTGTCCGCAAGCAGCACGGCTCGGGCGGCGGACAGCGCCCCCGCCTGTCCTCAGACGGCAGGGCACGGGCGGCGGACAGCGCCCCCGCCTGTCCGCAAGCGGCTGGGCACGGGCGGCGTACAACAGCAGGACACGGGCGGCGGACAGCGCCCCCGGCTGTCCACAACCGGCACGGCACGGGCGGCGGACAGCGCCCCCGCCTGTCCTCAGACGGTAGGGCACGGGCGGCGGACAGCGCCCCCGGCTGTCCACAACCGGCATGGCACGGGCGGCGGACAGCGCCCCCGCCTGTCCACAACCGGCAAGGCACGGGCGGCGGACAGCGCCCCCGCCTGTCCACAACCGGCAAGGCACGGGCGGCGGACAGCGCCCCCGCCTGTCCACAACCGGCACGGCACGGGCGGCGGAGAGCGCCCCCGCCTGTCCACAGACGGCACGGCACGGGCGGCGGACAGCGCCCCCGCCTGTCCGCAACCGGCACGGCACGGGCGGCGGACAGCGCCCCCGCCTGTCCGCAAGCAGCACGGCTCGGGCGGCGGACAGCGCCCCCGCCTGTCCACAACCGGCACGGCACGGGCGGCGGACAGCGCCCCCGCCTGTCCACAACCGGCAAGGCACGGGCGGCGGACAGCGCCCCCGCCTGTCCACAAGCGGCTGGGCACGGGCGGCGTACAACAGCAGGGCATGGGCGGCGGACAGCGCCCCCGCCTGTCCACAACCGGCACGGCACGGGCGGCGGACAGCGCCCCCCGCCTGTCCACAACCGGCAAGGCACGGGCGGCGGACAGCGCCCTCGCCTGTCCACAAGCGGCTGGGCACGGGCGGCGTACAACAGCAGGGCACGGGCGGCAGACAGCGCCCCCGCCTGTCCACAACCGGCACGGCACGGGCGGCGGACAGCGCCTCCGCCTGTCCACAAGCGGCACGGCACGGGCGGCGGACAGCGCCCCCGCCTGTCCACAGACGGCAGGGCACGGGGCGGCGGACAGCGCCCCCGCCTGTCCACAGACGGCAGGGCACGGGCCGCGGACAGCGCCCCCGCCTGTCCACAACCGGCACGTCACGGGCGGCGGACAGCGCCTCCGCCTGTCCACAAGCGGCACGGCACGGGCGGCGGACAGCGCCCCCGCCTGTCCACAACCGGCACGGCACGGGCGGCGGACAGCGCCCCCGCCTGTCCACAGACGGCAGGGCACGGGCGGCGGACAGCGCCCCCGCCTGTCCACAAGCGACACGGCTCGGGCGGCGGACAGCGCCCCCGCCTGTCCACAGACGGCACGGCACGGGCGGCGGACAGCGCCCCCGCCTGTCCGCAACCGGCACGGCACGGGCGGCGGACAGCGCCCCCGCCTGTCCGCAACCGGCACGGCACGGGCGGCGGACAGCGCCCCCGCCTGTCCGCAACCGGCACGGCACGGGCGGCGGACAGCGCCCCCGCCTGTCCGCAACCGGCACGGCACGGGCGGCGGACAGCGCCCCCGCCTGTCCGCAACCGGCACGGCACGGGCGGCGGACACGCCCCCGCCTGTCCGCAGACGGCAGGGCACGGGCGGCGGACAGCGCACCCGCCTGTCCGCAACCGGCACTGCACGGGCGGCGGACAGCGCCCCCGCCTGTCCGCTGACGGCACGACACGGGCGGCGGACAGCGCCCCCGCCTGTCCGCAGGCGGCACGGCACGGGCGGCGGACAGCGCCCCCGCCTGTCCGCAACCGGCACGGCACGGGCGGCGGACAGCGCCCCCGCCTGTCCGCAGGCGGCACGGCACGGGCGGTGGACAGCGCCCCCGCCTGTCCGCAACCGGCACGGCACGGGCGGCGGACAGCGCCCCCGCCTGTCCGCAGACGGCACGGCACGGGCGGCGGACAGCGCCCCCGCCTGTCCGCAACCGGCACGGCACGGGCGGCGGACAGCGCCCCCGCCTGTCCGCAACCGGCACGGCACGGGCGGCGGACAGCGCCCCCGCCTGTCCGCAACCGGCACGGCACGGGCGGCGGACAGCGCCCCCGCCTGTCCGCAACCGGCACGGCACGGGCGGCGGACAGCGCCCCCGCCTGTCCGCAACCGGCACGGCACGGGCGGCGGACAGCGCCCCCGCCTGTCCGCAACCGGCAGGGCACGGGCGGCGGACAGCGCCCCCGCCTGTCCGCAACCGGCAGGGCACGGGCGGCGGACAGCGCCCCCGCCTGTCCGCAGGCGGCACGGCACGGGCGGCGGACAGCGCCCCCGCCTGTCCGCAGGCGGCACGGCACGTGCGGCGGACAGCGCCCCCGCCTGTCCGCAAGCGGCACGGCACGGGCGGCGGACAGCGCCCCCGCCTGTCCGCAGACGGCAGGGCACGAGCGGCGGACAGCGCCCCCGCCTGTCCGCAACCGGCACGGCAACGGGCGGCGGACAGCGCCCCCGCCTGTCCGCATGCGGCACGGCACGGGCGGCGGACAGCGCCCCCGCCTGTCCGCAACCGGCACGGCACGGGCGGCGGACAGCGCCCCCGCCTGTCCGCAACCGGCACGGCACGGGCGGCGGACAGCCGCCCCCGCCTGTCCGGAACCGGCAGGGCACGGGCGGCGGACAGCGTCCCCGCCTGTCCGCAACCGGCAGGGCACGGGCGGCGGACAGCGCCCCCGCCTGTCCGCAACCGGCAGGGCACGGGCGGCGGACAGCGCCCCGACTGTCCGCAACCGGCACGGCACGGGCGGCGGACAGCGCCCCCCGCCTGACCGCAACCGGCAGGGCACGGGCGGCGGACAGCGCCCCGCCTGTCCGCAACGGGCACGGCATGGGCGGCGGACAGCGCCCCCGCTTGTCCGCAACCGGCACGGCACGGGCGGCGGAGAGCGCCCCCGCCTGTCCGCAGACGGCACGGCACGGGCGGCGGACAGCGCCCCCGCCTGTCCGCAAGCGGCACGGCACGGGCGGCGGACAGCGCCCCCGCCTGTCCACAACCGGCACGGCACGGGCGGCGGACAGCGCCCCCGCCTGTCCTCAGACGGCAGGGCACGGGCGGCGGACAGCGCCCCCGCCTGTCCACAACCGGCATGGCACGGCCGGCGGACAGCGCCCCCGCCTGTCCGCAAGCAGCACGGCTCGGGCGGCGGACAGCGCCCCCGCCTGTCCACAACCGGCACGGCACGGGCGGCGGACAGCGCCCCCGCCTGTCCACAGACGGCTGGGCACGGGCGGCGTACAACAGCAGGGCACGGGCGGCGGACAGCGCCCCCGCCTGTCCACAACCGGCACGGCAACGGGCGGCGGACAGCGCCTTCGCCTGTCCACAAGTGGCACGGCACGGGCGGCGGACAGCGCCCTCCGCCTGTCCACAGACGGCAGGGCACGGGCGGCGGACAGCGCCCCCGCCTGTCCACAGACGGCAGGGCACGGGCGGCGGACAGCGCCCCCGCTTGTCCACAACCGGCACATCACGGGCGGCGGACAGCGCCTCCGCCTGTCCACAAGCGGCACGGCACGGGCGGCGGACAGCGCCCCCGCCTGTCCACAACCGGCACGGCACGGGCGGCGGACAGCGCCCCCGCCTGTCCACAGACGGCAGGGCACGGGCGGCGGACAGCGCCCCCGCCTGTCCACAAGCGACACGGCTCGGGCGGCGGACAGCGCCCCCGCCTGTCCACAACCGGCACGGCACGGGCGGCGGAGAGCGCCCCCGCCTGTCCACAGACGGCACGGCACGGGCTGCGGACAGCGCCCCCGCCTGTCCGCAACCGGCACGGCACGGGCGGCGGACAGCGCCCCCGCCTGTCCGCAACCGGCACGGCACGGGCGGCGGACAGCGCCCCCGCCTGTCCGCAACCGGCACGGCACGGGCGGCGGACAGCGCCCCCGCCTGTCCGCAACCGGCACGGCACGGGCGGCGGACAGCGCCCCCGCCTGTCCGCAACCGGCACGGCACGGGCGGCGGACAGCGCCCCCGCCTGTCCGCAAGCGGCTGGGCACGGGCGGCGGACAGCGCCCCCGCCTGTCCGCAACCGGCACGGCACGGGCGGCGGACAGCGCCTCCGCCTGTCCACAAGCGGCACGGCACGGGCGGCGGACAGCGCCCCCGCCTGTCCGCAACCGGCAGGGCACGGGCGGCGGACAGCGCCCCCGCCTGTCCGCAACCGGCAGGGCACGGGCGGCGGACAGCGCCCCCGCCTGTCCGCAACCGGCACGGCACGGGCGGCGGACAGCGCCCCCGCCTGTCCGCAACCGGCAGGGCACGGGCGGCGGACAGCGCCCCCGCCTGTCCGCAACCGGCAGGGCACGGGCGGCGGACAGCGCCCCGCCTGTCCGCAACCGGCACGGCACGGGCGGCGGACAGCGCCCCCGCCTGTCCGCAAGCGGCACGGCACGGGCGGCGGACAGCGCCCCCGCCTGTCCGCAAGCAGCACGGCTCGGGCGGCGGACAGCGCCCCCGCCTGTCCACAACCGGCACGGCACGGGCGGCGGACAGCGCCCCCGCCTGTCCACAACCGGCACGGCACGGGCGGCGGACAGCGCCCCCGCCTGTCCACAAGCGGCTGGGCACGGGCGGCGTACAACAGCAGGGCACGGGCGGCGGACAGCGCCCCCGCCTGTCCACAACCGGCACGGCACGGGCGGCGGACAGCGCCTCCGCCTGTCCACAACCGGCACGGCACGGGCGGCGGACAGCGCCCCCACCTGTCCACAGACGGCAGGGCACGGGCGGCGGACAGCGCCCCCGCCTGTCCACAACCGGCACGTCACGGGCGGCGGACAGCGCCTCCGCCTGTCCACAACCGGCACGGCACGGGCGGCGGACAGCGCCCCCGCCTGTCCACAGACGGCAGGGCTCGGGCGGCGGACAGCGCCCCCGCCTGTCCGCAACCGGCACGTCACGGGCGGCGGACAGCGCCTCCGCCTGTCCACAACCGGCACGGCACGGGCGGCGGACAGCGCCCCCGCCTGTCCACAGACGGCTGGGCACGGGCGGCGCACAACAGCAGGGCACGGGCGGCGGACAGCGCCCCCGCCTGTCCACAACCGGCACGGCACGGGCGGCGGACAGCGCCTCCGCCTGTCCACAAGTGGCACGGCACGGGCGGCGGACAGCGCCCCCGCCTGTCCGCAACCGGCACGGCACGGGCGGCGGACAGCGCCCCCGCCTGTCCGCATGCGGCACGGCACGGGCGGCGGACAGCGCCCCCGCCTGTCCGCAACCGGCACGGCACGGGCGGCGGACAGCGCCCCCGCCTGTCCGCAGGCGGCACGGCACGGGCGGCGGACAGCGCCCCCGCCTGTCCGCAAGCGGCACGGCACGGGCGGCGGACAGCGCCCCCGCCTGTCCGCAGACGGCAGGGCACGAGCGGCGGACAGCGCCCCCGCCTGTCCGCAACCGGCACGGCACGGGCGGCGGACAGCGCCCCCGCCTGTCCGCATGCGGCACGGCACGGGCGGCGGACAGCGCCCCCGCCTGTCCGCAACCGGCACGGCACGGGCGGCGGACAGCGCCCCCGCCTGTCCGCAACCGGCACGGCACGGGCGGCGGACAGCGCCCCCGCCTGTCCGGAACCGGCAGGGCACGGGCGGCGGACAGCGTCCCCGCCTGTCCGCAACCGGCAGGGCACGGGCGGCGGACAGCGCCCCCGCCTGTCCGCAACCGGCAGGGCACGGGCGGCGGACAGCGCCCCGACTGTCCGCAACCGGCACGGCACGGGCGGCGGAGAGCGCCCCCCGCCTGTCCGCAGACGGCACGGCACGGGCGGCGGACAGCGCCCCCGCCTGTCCGCAAGCGGCACGGCACGGGCGGCGGACAGCGCCCCCGCCTGTCCACAACCGGCACGGCACGGGCGGCGGACAGCGCCCCCGCCTGTCCTCAGACGGCAGGGCACGGGCGGCGGACAGCGCCCCCGCCTGTCCACAACCGGCATGGCACGGGCGGCGGACAGCGCCCCCGCCTGTCCGCAAGCAGCACGGCTCGGGCGGCGGACAGCGCCCCCGCCTGTCCACAACCGGCACGGCACGGGCGGCGGACAGCGCCCCCGCCTGTCCACAGACGGCTGGGCACGGGCGGCGTACAACAGCAGGGCACGGGCGGCGGACAGCGCCCCCGCCTGTCCACAACCGGCACGGCACGGGCGGCGGACAGCGCCTCCGCCTGTCCACAAGTGGCACGGCACGGGCGGCGGACAGCGCCCCCGCCTGTCCACAGACGGCAGGGCACGGGCGGCGGACAGCGCCCCCGCCTGTCCACAGACGGCAGGGCACGGGCGGCGGACAGCGCCCCCGCTTGTCCACAACCGGCACATCACGGGCGGCGGACAGCGCCTCCGCCTGTCCACAAGCGGCACGGCACGGGCGGCGGACAGCGCCCCCGCCTGTCCACAACCGGCACGGCACGGGCGGCGGACAGCGCCCCCGCCTGTCCACAGACGGCAGGGCACGGGCGGCGGACAGCGCCCCCGCCTGTCCACAAGCGACACGGCTCGGGCGGCGGACAGCGCCCCCGCCTGTCCACAACCGGCACGGCACGGGCGGCGGAGAGCGCCCCCGCCTGTCCACAGACGGCACGGCACGGGCGGCGGACAGCGCCCCCGCCTGTCCGCAACCGGCACGGCACGGGCGGCGGACAGCGCCCCCGCCTGTCCGCAACCGGCACGGCACGGGCGGCGGACAGCGCCCCCGCCTGTCCGCAACCGGCACGGCACGGGCGGCGGACAGCGCCCCCGCCTGTCCGCAACCGGCACGGCACGGGCGGCGGACAGCGCCCCCGCCTGTCCGCAACCGGCACGGCACGGGCGGCGGACAGCGCCCCCGCCTGTCCGCAACCGGCACGGCACGGGCGGCGGACAGCGCCCCCGCCTGTCCGCAAGCGGCGGGGCACGGGCGGCGGACAGCGCCCCCGCCTGTCCACAACCGGCACGGCACGGGCGGCGGACAGCGCCTCCGCCTGTCCACAAGCGGCACGGCACGGGCGGCGGACAGCGCCCCCGCCTGTCCGCAACCGGCAGGGCACGGGCGGCGGACAGCGCCCCCGCCTGTCCGCAACCGGCAGGGCACGGGCGGCGGACAGCGCCCCCGCCTGTCCGCAACCGGCACGGCACGGGCGGCGGACAGCGCCCCCGCCTGTCCGCAACCGGCAGGGCACGGGCGGCGGACAGCGCCCACGCCTGTCCGCAACCGGCAGGGCACGGGCGGCGGACAGCGCCCCGCCTGTCTGCAACCGGCACGGCACGGGCGGCGGACAGCGCCCCCGCCTGTCCGCAAGCGGCACGGCACGGGCGGCGGACAGCGCCCCCGCCTGTCCGCAAGCGGCACGGCTCGGGCGGCGGACAGCGCCCCCGCCTGTCCACAACCGGCACGGCACGGGCGGCGGACAGCGCCCCCGCCTGTCCACAACCGGCACGGCACGGGCGGCGGACAGCGCCCCCGCCTGTCCACAACCGGCACGTCACGGGCGGCGGACAGCGCCTCCGCCTGTCCACAACCGGCACGGCACGGGCGGCGGACAGCGCCCCCGCCTGTCCACAGACGGCAGGGCTCGGGCGGCGGACAGCGCCCCCGCCTGTCCGCAACCGGCACGTCACGGGCGGCGGACAGCGCCTCCGCCTGTCCACAACCGGCACGGCACGGGCGGCGGACAGCGCCCCCGCCTGTCCACAGACGGCTGGGCACGGGCGGCGTACAACAGCAGGGCACGGGCGGCGGACAGCGCCCCCGCCTGTCCACAACCGGCACGGCACGGGCGGCGGACAGCGCCTCCGCCTGTCCACAACCGGCACGGCACGGGCGGCGGACAGCGCCCCCGCCTGTCCACAGACGGCAGGGCACGGGCGGCGGACAGCGCCCCCGCCTGTCCACAGACGGCAGAGCACGGGCGGCGGACAGCGCCCCCGCTTGTCCACAACCGGCACATCACGGGCGGCGGACAGCGCCTCCGCCTGTCCACAAGCGGCACGGCACGGGCGGCGGACAGCGCCCCCGCCTGTCCACAACCGGCACGGCACGGGCGGCGGACAGCGCCCCCGCCTGTCCACAGACGGCAGGGCACGGGCGGCGGACAGCGCCCCCGCCTGTCCACAAGCGACACGGCTCGGGCGGCGGACAGCGCCCCCGCCTGTCCACAACCGGCACGGCACGGGCGGCGGAGAGCGCCCCCGCCTGTCCACAGACGGCACGGCACGGGCGGCGGACAGCGCCCCCGCCTGTCCGCAACCGGCACGGCACGGGCGGCGGACAGCGCCCCCGCCTGTCCGCAACCGGCACGGCACGGGCGGCGGACAGCGCCCCCGCCTGTCCGCAACCGGCACGGCACGGGCGGCGGACAGCGCCCCCGCCTGTCCGCAGGCGGCACGGCACGGGCGGCGGACAGCGCCCCCGCCTGTCCGCAACCGGCACGGCACGGGCGGCGGACAGCGCCCCCGCCTGTCCACAAGCGGCTGGGCACGGGCGGCGGACAGCGCCCCCGCCTGTCCACAACCGGCACGGCACGGGCGGCGGACAGCGCCTCCGCCTGTCCACAAGCGGCACGGCACGGGCGGCGGACAGCGCCCCCACCTGTCCGCAACCGGCAGGGCACGGGCGGCGGACAGCGCCCCCGCCTGTCCGCAACCGGCAGGGCACGGGCGGCGCACAGCGCCCCCGCCTGTCCGCAACCGGCACGGCACGGGCGGCGGACAGCGTCCCCGCCTGTCCGCAACCGGCAGGGCACGGGTGGCGGACAGCGCCCCCGCCTGTCCGCAACCGGCAGGGCACGGGCGGCGGACAGCGCCCCGCCTGTCCGCAACCGGCACGGCACGGGCGGCGGACAGCGCCCCCGCCTGTCCGCAAGCGGCACGGCACGGGCGGCGGACAGCGCCCCCGCCTGTCCGCAAGCAGCACGGCTCGGGCGGCGGACAGCGCCCCCGCCTGTCCACAACCGGCACGGCACGGGCGGCGGACAGCGCCCCCGCCTGTCCACAACCGGCACGGCACGGGCGGCGGACAGCGCCCCCGCCTGTCCACAAGCGGCTGGGCACGGGCGGCGTACAACAGCAGGGCACGGGCGGCGGACAGCGCCCCCGCCTGTCCACAACCGGCACGGCACGGGCGGCGGACAGCGCCTCCGCCTGTCCACAAGTGGCAAGGCACGGGCGGCGGACAGCGCCCCCGCCTGTCCACAGACGGCAGGGCACGGGCGGCGGACAGCGCCCCCGCCTGTCCACAGACGGCAGGGCACGGGCGGCGGACAGCGCCCCCGCCTGTCCACAACCGGCACGTCACGGGCGGCGGACAGCGCCTCCGCCTGTCCACAACCGGCACGGCACGGGCGGCGGACAGCGCCCCCGCCTGTCCACAGACGGCAGGGCTCGGGCGGCGGACAGCGCCCCCGCCTGTCCGCAACCGGCACGGCACGGGCGGCGGACAGCGCCCCCGCCTGTCCGCAACCGGCACGGCACGGGCGGCGGACAGCGCCCCCGCCTGTCCGCAACCGGCACGGCACGGGCGGCGGACAGCGCCCCCGCCTGTCCACAGACGGCACGGCACGGGCGGCGGACAGCGCCCCCGCCTGTCTGCAGACGGCAGGGCACGGGCGGCGGACAGCGCACCCGCCTGTCCGCAACCAGCACGGCACGGGCGGCGGACAGCGCCCCCGCCTGTCCGCAATCGGCACGGCACAGGCGGCGGACAGCGCCCCCGCCTGTCCGCATGCGGCACGGCACGGGCGGCGGACAGCGCCCCCGCCTGTCCGCAACCGGCACGGCACGGGCGGCGGACAGCGCCCCCGCCTGTCCGCAACCGGCACGGCACGGGCGGCGGACAGCGCCCCCGCCTGTCCGGAACCGGCAGGGCACGGGCGGCGGACAGCGCCCCCGCCTGTCCGCAACCGGCAGGGCACGGGCGGCGGACAGCGCCCCCGCCTGTCCGCAACCGGCAGGGCACGGGCGGCGGACAGCGCCCCGCCTGTCCGCAACCGGCACGGCACGGGCGGCGGACAGCGCCCCCGCCTGTCCGCAACCGGCAGGGCACGGGCGGCGGACAGCGACCCGCCTGTCCGCAACCGGCACGGCACGGGCGGCGGACAGCGCCCCCGCCTGTCCGCAACCGGCACGGCACGGGCGGCGGAGAGCGCCCCCGCCTGTCCGCAGACGGCACGGCACGGGCGGCGGCAGCGCCCCCGCCTGTCCACAAGCGGCACAGCACGGGCGGCGGACAGCGCCCCAGCCTGTCCACAACCGGCAAGGCACGGGCGGCGGACAGCGCCTCCGCCTGTCCACAAGCGGCTGGGCACGGGCGGCGGACAACAGCAGGGCACGGGCGGCGGACAGCGCCCCCGCCTGTCCACAACCGGCACGGCACGGGCGGCGGACAGCGCCTCCGCCTGTCCACAAGCGGCACGGCACGGGCGGCGGCCATCGCCCACGCCTGTCCACAGACGGCAGGGCACGGGCGGCGGACAGCGCCCCCGCCTGTCCACAGACGGCAGGGCACGGGCGGCGGACAGCGCCCCCGCCTGTCCGCAACCGGCACGTCACGGGCGGCGGACAGCGCCCCCGCCTGTCCGCAAGCGGCACGGCACGGGCGGCGGACAGCGCCCCCGCCTGTCCGCAACCGGCACGGCACGGGCGGCGGACAGCGCCCCCGCCTGTCCGCAACCGGCACGGCACGGGCGGCGGACAGCGCCCCCGCCTGTCCGCAACCGGCACGGCACGGGCGGCGGACAGCGCCCCCGCCTGTCCGCAACCGGCACGGCACGGGCGGCGGACAGCGCCCCCGCCTGTCCGCAAGCGGCACGGCACGGGCGGCGGACAGCGCCCCCGCCTGTCCGGAAGCGGCACGGCACGGGCGGCGGACAGCGCCCCCGCCTGTCCGCAACCGGCACGGCACAGGCGGCGGACAGCGCCCCCGCCTGTCCGGAAGCGGCACGGCACGGGCGGCGGACAGCGCCCCCGCCTGTCCGCAACCGGCACGGCACGGGCGGCGGACAGCGCCCCCGCCTGTCCGGAAGCGGCACGGCACGGGCGGCGGACAGCGCCCCCGCCTGTCCACAACCGGCACGGCACGGGCGGCGGACAGCGCCTCCGCCTGTCCACAAGCGGCACGGCACGGGCGGCGGCCATCGCCCACGCCTGTCCACAGACGGCAGGGCACGGGCGGCGGACAGCGCCCCCGCCTGTCCACAGACGGCAGGGCACGGGCGGCGGACAGCGCCCCCGCCTGTCCGCAACCGGCACGTCACGGGCGGCGGACAGCGCCCCCGCCTGTCCGCAAGCGGCACGGCACGGGCGGCGGACAGCGCCCCCGCCTGTCCGCAACCGGCACGGCACGGGCGGCGGACAGCGCCCCCGCCTGTCCGCAACCGGCACGGCACGGGCGGCGGACAGCGCCCCCGCCTGTCCGCAAGCGGCACGGCACGGGCGGCGGACAGCGCCCCCGCCTGTCCGGAAGCGGCACGGCACGGGCGGCGGACAGCGCCCCCGCCTGTCCGCAACCGGCACGGCACAGGCGGCGGACAGCGCCCCCGCCTGTCCGGAAGCGGCACGGCACGGGCGGCGGACAGCGCCCCCGCCTGTCCGCAACCGGCACGGCACGGGCGGCGGACAGCGCCCCCGCCTGTCCGGAAGCGGCACGGCACGGGCGGCGGACAGCGCCCCCGCCTGTCCACAACCGGCACGGCACGGGCGGCGGACAGCGCCCGCGCATGTCCAGAAACGGTACAGTCCGCAAACAGCGCCCCCACGTGACCAGAAACGGTACAGGCCGCAAACAGCGCCCCCGCATGACCAGAAACGGTGCAGGCCGCAAACAGCTCCCCCGCATGTCCAGAAACGGTGCAGGCCGCAAACAGCGCCCGCGCATGTCCAGAAACGGTACAGGCCGCAAACAGCTCCCCCGCATGTCCAGAAACGGTGCAGGCCGCAAACAGCGCCCGCGCATGTCCAGAAACGGTACAGGCCACAAACAGCGCCCGCGCATGTCCAGAAACGGTACAGGCCACAAACAGCGCCCGCGCATGTCCAGAAACGGTGCAGGCCGCAAACAGCTCCCCCGCATGTCCAGAAACGGTGCAGGCCGCAAACAGCGCCCGCGCATGTCCAGAAACGGTACAGGCCACAAACAGCGCCCCCGCATGTCCAGAAACGGTACAGGCCGCAAACAGCTCCCCCGCATGTCCAGCAGCATTCACACTGAAAGTGTAGCAACGGTCTGAAGCGGTTTCACTTTATCTTCCTGCTGAAGTTAAAGTGTGAATGCTGCCTGAATCTGGATAGAGTTCGGGCCCATCCTGACACCAGAGTCTCACTTTGCTCCAGTGCCTTCACCCAATTTACCTTCATAAGATAAGAACATAAGAAAAACAAGCAGGAGTAGGCCGTACCGCCCCTCGAGCCTACTCCACCATTCAATAAAATCATGGCTGATCTTCTACCTCAACTCCACTTTCTTGCCCGGTCCCCATATCCCTTGATTCCTTTTCAGTCCAAAAATCTATCGATTTCAGCCTTGAATATATTCAACGACTGAGCATCCACAGCCCTCTGGCATTGAGAATTCCAAAGATTCTGAAGAAATTCCTCCTCATCTCAGTCCGAAATGGCCGACCCCTTATCCTGAGACTATGCCCCCTAGTTCTAGACTCTCCAGCCAGGGGAAACAGCCTCTCAGCATCTACCCTGTCAAGCCCCCTTCGAATCTTATGTTTCAATGAGATCACCTCTCATTCTTCTAAACTCCAGAGAGTATCGGCCCATTCTACTCAATCCCTCCTCATAGGACAACCCTCTCATCCCAGGAATCAATCTAGTGAACCTTCATTGCACCGCCTCTAAGGCAAGTATATCCTTCCTTAAATAAGGAGACCAAAACTGTACACAGTACTCCAGGTGTGGTCTCACCAGAGCCCCATATAATTGTAGTAAGACTTCCTTACTCTTGTACTCCAGTCCCCTTGTAATAAAGGCCAACATGCCATTTGCTTTCCTAATTGCTTGCTGTACCTGTCTGCTAACTTTCTGTGTTTCTTGTACCAGGACACCCAAGTCTCTCTGAACACCAACGTTTAATAGTCTCTCACCATTTAAAAAATATTCTGTTTTTCTATTCTTTCTACCAAAGTGAATAACCTCACATTTTCCCACATTATACTCCATCTGCCACCTTCTTGCCCACTCACTTAACCTGTCTATATCCCTTTGCAAACTCTTTGCGTCCTCCTCACATATCTCTCAAGCCACACATTCATCTGGTCTATTCTCCTATTTCTGCTCTCGCTAGCATGTGGCACTGGGAGTATTCCTGAGATCACTACCTTAGAGGTCCTGCTTTTTAATTTATCTCCTAACTCCTTGAATTCACCTTGCAGGACCTCATCCCTTTTTTTACCTATGTCGTTGGTACCGATATGGACCACGATCTCTGGCTGTTCACCCTCCCCCTCCAGAATGTCCTGCAGCTGCTCCACAACATCCTTGACCCTAGCACCAGGGAGGCAACATACCATCCTGGAGTCATGTCTGCGGCTGCAGAAACGCCTATCTGTTCCCCTTACGATGGAATCCCCTATCACTATTGCTCTCCCATTCTTTTTCCTCCCCTCCTGTGCAGCTAAGTCACTCGTGGTGCCATGAACTTGGCTCTTGCTGCTTTCCCCTGATAAGCCATCTCCCCCAACAATATCCAAAGCGGTATACCTGTTTGAGAGGGAGATGCCCCCAGGGGACTCCTGCTCTACCTGCCTAGTCCTTTTACTCTGCCTGGCGGTCACCCATTTCCTTTCTGCCTGCGTAATCTTTACCTGCGGTGTGACCACCTCACTGAACGTGCTGTCCACGATAGTCTCAGCATCGCGGATGCTCCACAGTGAGTCCACCCGCAGCTCCAGCTCCGAAATGCGGTTAGCCAGTAGCTGCAGCTGGACACACTTCCTGCACACATGGTCACCAGGGACACTGGTAGTGTCCATGACTTCCCACATAGTGCAGGAGGAGCATATCACGGGTGCGATAAGTTACTTAGCCAACAGTCCTAAGAAAGAAGAAAACAGGAGAGATACTCACCACCAACCACCGATCTGCCTTACCTGTGAGTCACAATGCAGTTTTGTTTTGTTGTTGCTTTGACCTGTTCTCGGTACGCTCCTCTCCGCTCTCGGTACGCCCCTCTCCACTCACTAATCAAATGCACCTCACCCCTCACTGCACCGAATCCCCTCACTCACCAAATTCCCAATTATAGACACTGTCGAAACCAGACTCCGTCGATAAATGCTACTCTGTGCTCCCTCACACTGAAGCAGAAGCAGAAGTGCTCCTCTGTGCTCCACAAGGAAAAATGCCTATGGACAGGCCCTACGAATGCACAGGATCTGCTCAGACGAGGAGGAACGCGATGGACACCTACAGACGCTGAAAGACGCCCTCATAAGAACGGGATATGACGCTCGACTCATCGATCGACAGTTCCGATGGGCCACAGCGAAAAATCGCATAAACCTCCTCAGAAGACAAACACGGGACGCAACCAACAGAGTACCCTTCGTCGTCCAGTACTTCCCCGGAGCGGAGAAACTACGCCATGTTCTCCGCAGCCTTCAACATGTCATCGATGGCGACGAACACCTCGCTAAGGCCATCCCCACGCCTCCACTACTCGCCTTCAAACAGCCACCCAACCTCAAACAGACCATCGTTCGCAGCAAATTACCCAGCTTTCAGGAGAACAGTGTCCACGACACCACACAACCCTGCCACGGCAACCTCTGCAAGACATGCCAGATCATCGACACGGATACCACCATCACACGAGAGGACACCACCCACCAGGTACATGGTTCATACTCCTGTGACTCGGCCAACGTTGTCTACCTCATACGTTGCAGGAAAGGATGCCCCGGAGCATGGTACATTGGCGAGACCATGCAGACGCTGCGACAACGGATGAACGGACACCGCGCAACAATCGCCAGACAGGAGGGTTCCCTCCCAGTCGGGGAACACTTCAGCAGTCAAGGACATTCAGCCACCGACCTTCGGGTAAGCATTCTCCAAGGCGGCCTTCGAGACACACGACAACGCAAAATCGTCGAGCAGAAATTGATAGCCAAGTTCCGCACCCATGAGGACGGCCTCAACCGGGATCTTGGGTTCATGTCATGCTACACGTAACCCCACCAGCAAGGGGAAAAAAAAGTTATCTGTTTTTAATATTCTCTCTCTCTCTGCCTTTTGGGTCTCTTTCTCTCTGTCTGTGTAATTTGACACAATGTGTATTCAGCGTACTGGGACCTACTGTTTTCCGTGGCTAACCTACCTGAACACCAACGACACCTTTGATTGGTGTGATGGTGTCCCAGCCTAATATAAGATATGCGATGTGAGAACCTCTCATTCACTCACTCACCTGACGAAGGGGATAATCTCCGAAAGCTTGTGATTTTAAAATAAAATTGTTGGACTATAACCTGGTGTTGTAAGATTCCTTACATTTGTCCTCCCCAGTCCATCTCCACATCATGTCCACAAGGAAAGTCTGGGTCTCAGCTGCCCTGGGTTCCTCACCCTTCCCACCCATGAAACGGCCCCAATCGCCACCCTCCAACCCCCCCTCCCCCAATCCCGTAACTTACCTTGGTGCTGGCAGGCGCTGTGATTTTGACCTGTACAAAACCAGCCATCAGCCTCTTTCTGCCCGTTTCGGGAGGGCAGGTGGCTGACGGGATGTAAATGAGGCCCAGCCACTGAAATCAGCCGAGGACTCCCATGGCAACTCCCGGACTGGAAGGCTGTCGGCTCCCTCAGCTTCCCGGCCTTCCGTAAAAATTCAACACTACCTGTCTGTCAGTAGGCCGAGAACCCTGACCCACTCAGCTGGGCAGGAAGTATCCAATGCTTCAGAAAAGTACCTGTTGGACCCCTGAGGTTTCTGGCCCAAACTGAAGTTGAACTCTTTGCACTGTATAACCATTGACATTGCTAGTGATCACATGTTAAACAACAAAAGAAACTTTTATTACTGAGAGCTACTGCTTCAACACACAAATAAACGTCCAATACAGCTTCATTTTGGAGTCCCAGAACATAAAGCAAGTGTCATGAAAATATCTTCATCCAATGTTTGGGCATGGGAAACAGTCTAGGATTTTGATGGTCTTGCCTCAGGCAAACAAGACCAGTCCCAAGTCCTCCAGTTTCCAATCTAACATTACAAAAATCAGCAGCAACTCGACAGGAGGTTTATTGGGACCTCTGCCTCATCTTTCGCCTCTTGCGTTTCAGTCTGTAACAGAAAAATGATGAAGTGCTTGGTGAGTAGATGTAGCGATGGTCAATCACTACTGTAGACTTTTTCGGATACACGTTTAAAGGATGCAACTCCCATCACATGCACATGAACAATTCTCTTGAAAACTCCCCCTCCAGTCTTCTCTCATTTCCACTCCTGAAGGGGGTGACTTACATTGAGGTCACTCTTCCACAGGCACTGGTGGCTCTCTGCTACTTCATCTTAGCAGCTATTCTTGTGCAAAGCTTCCGACAGTCAATGCCAGCACATTATTACCCCTCCCTAAACCCCGCTGCCTCTGCACCTCTTAGACCCTCCTTAATACCCACCTTTGGCCAAGCTGAAAATCTCCCCCTTGGGCTCAGTGTCTGCTTTTGTTTCCTTACACATCTAAAGCATTTCTGCATTAACAGGTTCTATATAAATGTAAGTTGTTGTATTATTTGCCCATGAAAGTCATCACAACCAGACCTAATCGTGTCCTACTATGCACTTCCAAAAAGGGGTCACTGAATATTGATCAGGAGCACTAACTAATTTCTTTCCCACACGGAAAGAAAACCTGGGGAGGGGAGCCAATTGAAATCATAGAACCATAGAATCGTTACAGCACAGAAGGAGGCCATTCGGTCCATCGAGCCCGTGCCAGCTCTTTGTAAGAGCAATCCAGTTAGTCCCATTCCCCCACTCTTTCCCCGTAGCCCTGCAAATGTTTTTCCTTTCAAATATTTATCCAATTCCTTTTTGAAAGCCACGATTGAATCTGCCTCCACCACCCCCTCAGGCAGTGCATTCCAGATCATAACTACTCGCTGCGTAAAAAAGTTTTTCCTCATGTCGCCTTTGGTTCTTTTGCCACTCACCTTAAATCTATGACCTCTGGTTCTTGACCCTTACGCCAATGGGAACAGTTTCTCTCTATCTACTCTGTCTAGACCCGTCATGATTTTAAATACCTCTATCAAATCTCCTCACAACCGTCTCTGTTCCAAGAAGAACAACCCCAGCTTCTCCAGTCTATCCACATAACTAAAGTCCCTCATCCCTGGAATCATTCCAATAAATCTCTTCTGCACCCTCTCTAAGGCCTTCACATCTTTCCTAAAGTGCTATGCCCAGAACTGGACACAATACTCCAGTTGTAGCCGAACCAGTGTTTTATAAAGGTTCATCATGACTTCCATACTTTTGTACTCTATGCCTCTATTTATAAAGCCCAGGATCCCGTATACTTTTTTAACCGCTTTCTCAACCTGCCCTGCCGCCTTCAACGATTTGTGCACATATACCCCCAGGTCTCTCTGTTCCTGTACCCCTTTTAGAATTGTACCCTTTAGTTGATATTGCCTCTCCTCGTTCTTCCCACCAAAAATGCATCACTTCATACTTCTCTGCATTAAATTTCATCTGCCATGTGTCCGCCCATTTCATCAGCCTGTCGATGTCCTCCTTTTTTTATTCGTTCATGGGATGTGGGCGTTGCTGGCGAGGCCGGCATTTATTGCCCATCCCTAAATTGCCCTTGAGAAGGTGGTGGTGAGCCGCCTTCTTGAACCGCTGCAGTCCGTGTGCAGTGTGTGACTTGGAGGGGAACGTGCAGGTGGTGTTGTTCCCATGTGCCTGCTGCTCTTGTCCTTCCAGGTGGTACAGGTCGCGGGTTTGGGAGGTGCTGTCGAAGAAGCCTTGGCGAGTTGCTGCAGTGCATCCTGTGGATGGTACACACTGCAGCCACTGTGCGCCGGTGGTGAAGGGAGTGAATGTTTAGGGTGGTGGATGGGGTGCCAATCAAACGGGCTGCTTTGTCTTGGATGGTGTCGAGCTTCTTGAGTGTTGTTGAAGCTGCACTCATCCAGGCAAGTGGAGAGTATTCCATCACACTTCTGACTTATGCCTTGTAGATGGTGGAAAGGCTTTGGGGAGTCAGAAGGTGAGTCACTTGCCGCAGAATACCCAGCCTCTGACCTGCTCTTGTAGCCACAGTATTTATATGGCTGGTCCAGTTAAGTTTCTGGTCAATGGTGACCCCCAGGATGTTGATGGTGGGGGATTCGGCGATGGTAATGCCGTTGAATGTCAAGGGGAGGTGGTTAGACTCTGTCTTGTTGGAGATGGTCATTGCCTGGCACTTGTCTGGCATGAATGTTACTTGCCACTTATCAGCCCAAGCCTGGATGTTGTCCAGGTCTTGCTGCATGCAGGCTCGGACTGCTTCATTATTTGAGGGGTTGCGAATGGAACCGAACACTGTGCAATCATCAGCGAACATCCCCATTTCTGATCTTATGATGGAGGGAAGGTCATTGATGAAGCAGCTGAAGATGGTTGGGCCTAGGACACTGCCCTGAGGAACTCCTGCAACAATGTTCTAGGTCTGACATGATTGGCCTTCAACATTATCTATCATTATCCTCCTCACTGTTCACTACATTTCCAAGTTTTGTGTCATCTGCAAATTTTGAAATTGTGCCCTGTACACCCAAGTTCAAGTCATGAATATATATCAAGAAAAGCAATGGTCCCAGCATCGACCCCTGGGGAACACCACTGTACACCTCCCTCCAGTCCAAAAAACAACTGTTCACCACTACTCTCTGTTTCCTGTCACTTATCCAATTTTGTATCCATGTTGCTACTGCCCCCTTTATTCCATGGGCTTCAATCTTGATGATAAGCCTACCATGTGGCACTTCATCAAACGCATTTTGAAAGTCCATAAACACCACATCAGCTGCATTGCCCTCATCGACCCTATTTATTGGTATGTATTAGGAGTTAGATATAATTAGTTACGATATAAATATCTTGGCTGAGACATACCTGCGCATACGCTTCTTCCTCCACTGCAAGGGAAAAGGAGAGATTAGCATTGTGTGTTGAAAGCATTCTCACCCTCCCCAACACCACTGTCCCACCTCAGAAGCCTACAATTCAATAACCAGAACAAAAAAGGAAGGTGTGCATGACCCAGACTGCTCCCGGTAAAAGAAGGGATGTGATCTTCTATTTATTCCCCCAGTGATCACTCCCTTTATCCCATTTAATCCCCAGTGATCTCTCCCTTTATCCCATTTAATCCCCCAGTGATCACTCCCTTTATCCCATTTAATCCCCAGTGATCTCTCCCTTTATCCCATTTAATCCCCAGTGATCTCTCCCTTTATCCCATTTAATCCCCAGTGATCTCTCCCTTTATCCCATTTAATCCCCAGTGATCACTCCCTTTATCCCATTTAATCCCCCAGTGATCTCTCCCTTTATCCCATTTAATCCCCAGTGATCACTCCCTTTATCCCATTTAATCCCCAGTGATCACTCCCTTTATCCCATTTAATCACCCAGTGATCTCTCCCTTTATCCCATTTAATCCCCAGTGATCACTCCCTTTATCCCATTTAATCCCCAGTGATCTCTCCCTTTATCCCATTTAATCCCCAGTGATCACTCCCTTTATCCCATTTAATCCCGTGATCACTCCCTTTATCCCATTTAATCCCCAGTGATCACTCCCTTTATCCCATTTAATCCCCAGTGATCACTCCCTTTATCCCATTTAATCCCCAGTGATCTCTCCCTTTATCCCATTTAATCCCCAGTGATCTCTCCCTTTATCCCATTTAATCCCCCAGTGATCTCTCCCTTTATCCCATTTAATCCCCAGTGATCACTCCCTTTATCCCATTTAATCCCCAGTGATCTCTCCCTTTATCCCATTTAATCCCCAGTGATCACTCCCTTTATCCCATTTAATCCCCAGTGATCACTCCCTTTATCCCATTTAATCCCCAGTGATCACTCCCTTTATCCCATTTAATCCCCAGTGATCACTCCCTTTATCCCATTTAATCCCCAGTGATCACTCCCTTTATCCCATTTAATCCCCAGTGATCACTCCCTTTATCCCATTTAATCCCCAGTGATCTCTCCCTTTATCCCATTTAATCCCCCAGTGATCTCTCCCTTTATCCCATTTAATCCCCAGTGATCACTCCCTTTATCCCATTTAATCCCCAGTGATCACTCCCTTTATCCCATTTAATCCCCAGTGATCACTCCCTTTATCCCATTTAATCCCCCAGTGATCACTCCCTTTATCCCATTTAATCCCCCAGTGATCACTCCCTTTATCCCATTTAATCCCCAGTGATCACTCCCTTTATCCCATTTAATCCCCAGTGATCTCTCCCTTTATCCCATTTAATCCCCAGTGATCACTCCCTTTATCCCATTTAATCCCCAGTGATCACTCCCTTTATCCCATTTAATCCCCAGTGATCTCTCCCTTTATCCCATTTAATCCCCAGTGATCACTCCCTTTATCCCATTTAATCCCCAGTGATCACTCCCTTTATCCCATTTAATCCCCAGTGATCTCTCCCTTTATCCCATTTAATCCCCAGTGATCTCTCCCTTTATCCCATTTAATCCCCAGTGATCACTCCCTTTATCCCATTTAATCCCCAGTGATCACTCCCTTTATCCCATTTAATCCCCAGTGATCACTCCCTTTATCCCATTTAATCCCCAGTGATCTCTCCCTTTATCCCATTTCATCCCCAGTGATCACTCCCTTTATCCCATTTAATCCCCAGTGATCTCTCCCTTTATCCCATTTAATCCCCAGTGATCACTCCCTTTATCCCATTTAATCCCCAGTGATCTCTCCCTTTATCCCATTTAATCCCCAGTGATCTCTCCCTTTATCCCATTTAAATCCCAGTGATCACTCCCTTTATCCCATTTAATCCCCAGTGATCACTCCCTTTATCCCATTTAATCCCCAGTGATCTCTCCCTTTATCCCATTTAATCCCCAGTGATCACTCCCTTTATCCCATTTAATCCCCAGTGATCACTCCCTTTATCCCATTTAATCCCCAGTGATCTCTCCCTTTATCCCATTTAATCCCCAGTGATCACTCCCTTTATCCCATTTAATCCCCAGTGATCACTCCCTTTATCCCATTTAATCCCCAGTGATCACTCCCTTTATCCCATTTAATCCCCAGTGATCACTCCCTTTATCCCATTTAATCCCCAGTGATCTCTCCCTTTATCCCATTTAATCCCCAGTGATCTCTCCCTTTATCCCATTTAATCCCCAGTGATCTCTCCCTTTATCCCATTTAATCCCCCAGTGATCACTCCCTTTATCCCATTTAATCCCCAGTGATCTCTCCCTTTATCCCATTTAATCCCCAGTGATCTCTCCCTTTATCCCATTTAATCCCCAGTGATCACTCCCTTTATCCCATTTAATCCCCAGTGATCTCTCCCTTTATCCCATTTAATCCCCCAGTGATCACTCCCTTTATCCCATTTAATCCCCCAGTGATCACTCCCTTTATCCCATTTAATCCCCAGTGATCTCTCCCTTTATCCCATTTAATCCCCAGTGATCTCTCCCTTTATCCCATTCAATCCCCCAGTGATCACTCCCTTTATCCCATTTAATCCCCCAGTGATCACTCCCTTTATCCCATTTAATCCCCAGTGATCTCTCCCTTTATCCCATTTAATCCCCCAGTGATCTCTCCCTTTATCCCATTTAATCCCCCAGTGATCACTCCCTTTATCCCATTTAATCCCCCAGTGATCACTCCCTTTATCCCATTTAATCCCCAGTGATCTCTCCCTTTATCCCATTTAATCCCCAGTGATCACTCCCTTTATCCCATTTAATCCCCAGTGATCACTCCCTTTATCCCATTTAATCCCCAGTGATCACTCCCTTTATCCCATTTAATCCCCAGTGATCACTCCCTTTATCCCATTTAATCCCCCAGTGATCACTCCCTTTATCCCATTTAATCCCCCAGTGATCACTCCCTTTATCCCATTTAATCCCCAGTGATCACTCCCTTTATCCCATTTAATCCCCAGTGATCACTCCCTTTATCCCATTTAATCCCCAGTGATCACTCGCTTTATCCCATTTAATCCCCAGTGATCACTCCCTTTATCCCATTTAATCCCCAGTGATCACTCCCTTTATCCCATTTAATCCCCAGTGATCACTCCCTTTATCCCATTTAATCCCCAGTGATCACTCCCTTTATCCCATTTAATCCCCAGTGATCACTCCCTTTATCCCATTTAATCCCCAGTGATCACTCCCTTTATCCCATTTAATCCCCAGTGATCTCTCCCTTTATCCCATTTAATCCCCAGTGATCTCTCCCTTTATCCCATTTAATCCCCAGTGATCACTCCCTTTATCCCATTTAATCCCCAGTGATCACTCCCTTTATCCCATTTAATCCCCAGTGATCACTCCCTTTATCCCATTTAATCCCCAGTGATCACTCCCTTTATCCCATTTAATCCCCAGTGATCTCTCCCTTTATCCCATTTAATCCCCAGTGATCACTCCCTTTATCCCATTTAATCCCCAGTGATCTCTCCCTTTATCCCATTTAATCCCCAGTGATCACTCCCTTTATCCCATTTAATCCCCAGTGATCTCTCCCTTTATCCCATTTAATCCCCCAGTGATCACTCCCTTTATCCCATTTAATCCCCAGTGATCACTCCCTTTATCCCATTTAATCCCCCAGTGATCTCTCCCTTTATCCCATTTAATCCCCAGTGATCACTCCCTTTATCCCATTTAATCCCCAGCGATCACTCCCTTTATCCCATTTAATCCCCCAGTGATCACTCCCTTTATCCCATTTAATCCCCCAGTGATCACTCCCTTAATCCCATTTAATCCCCAGTGATCTCTCCCTTTATCCCATTTAATCCCCCAGTGATCTCTCCCTTTATCCCATTTAATCCCCCAGTGATCACTCCCTTTATCCCATTTAATCCCCCAGTGATCACTCCCTTTATCCCATTTAATCCCCAGTGATCTCTCCCTTTATCCCATTTAATCCCCAGTGATCACTCCCTTTATCCCATTTAATCCCCAGTGATCACTCCCTTTATCCCATTTAATCCCCAGTGATCACTCCCTTTATCCCATTTAATCCCCAGTGATCACTCCCTTTATCCCATTTAATCCCCCAGTGATCACTCCCTTTATCCCATTTAATCCCCAGTGATCTCTCCCTTTATCCCATTTAATCCCCCAGTGATCTCTCCCTTTATCCCATTTAATCCCCAGTGATCACTCCCTTTATCCCATTTAATCCCCCAGTGATCACTCCCTTTATCCCATTTAATCCCCAGTGATCTCTCCCTTTATCCCATTTAATCCCCAGTGATCACTCCCTTTATCCCATTTAATCCCCAGTGATCACTCCCTTTATCCCATTTAATCCCCAGTGATCACTCCCTTTATCCCATTTAATCCCCAGTGATCACTCCCTTTATCCCATTTAATCCCCCAGTGATCACTCCCTTTATCCCATTTAATCCCCAGTGATCTCTCCCTTTATCCCATTTAATCCCCAGTGATCTCTCCCTTTATCCCATTTAATCCCCAGTGATCACTCCCTTTATCCCATTTAATCCCCCAGTGATCACTCCCTTTATCCCATTTAATCCCCAGTGATCACTCCCTTTATCCCATTTAATCCCCAGTGATCACTCCCTTTATCCCATTTAATCCCCAGTGATCACTCCCTTTATCCCATTTAATCCCCAGTGATCTCTCCCTTTATCCCATTTAATCCCCCAGTGATCTCTCCCTTTATCCCATTTAATCCCCAGTGATCTCTCCCTTTATCCCATTTAATCCCCAGTGATCACTCCCTTTATCCCATTTAATCCCCAGTGATCACTCCCTTTATCCCATTTAATCCCCAGTGATCACTCCCTTTATCCCATTTAATCCCCAGTGATCACTCCCTTTATCCCATTTAATCCCCCAGTGATCACTCCCTTTATCCCATTTAATCCCCAGTGATCTCTCCCTTTATCCCATTTAATCCCCAGTGATCTCTCCCTTTATCCCATTTAATCCCCAGTGATCACTCCCTTTATCCCATTTAATCCCCCAGTGATCACTCCCTTTATCCCATTTAATCCCCAGTGATCACTCCCTTTATCCCATTTAATCCCCAGTGATCACTCCCTTTATCCCATTTAATCCCCAGTGATCACTCCCTTTATCCCATTTAATCCCCCAGTGATCACTCCCTTTATCCCATTTAATCCCCAGTGATCTCTCCCTTTATCCCATTTAATCCCCAGTGATCACTCCCTTTATCCCATTTAATCCCCCAGTGATCACTCCCTTTATCCCATTTAATCCCCAGTGATCTCTCCCTTTATCCCATTTAATCCCCCAGTGATCTCTCCCTTTATCCCATTTAATCCCCCAGTGATCACTCCCTTTATCCCATTTAATCCCCCAGTGATCACTCCCTTTATCCCATTTAATCCCCAGTGATCTCTCCCTTTATCCCATTTAATCCCCAGTGATCACTCCCTTTATCCCATTTAATCCCCAGTGATCACTCCCTTTATCCCATTTAATCCCCAGTGATCACTCCCTTTATCCCATTTAATCCCCAGTGATCACTCCCTTTATCCCATTTAATCCCCCAGTGATCACTCCCTTTATCCCATTTAATCCCCAGTGATCTCTCCCTTTATCCCATTTAATCCCCAGTGATCTCTCCCTTTATCCCATTTAATCCCCAGTGATCTCTCCCTTTATCCCATTTAATCCCCAGTGATCACTCCCTTTATCCCATTTAATCCCCCAGTGATCACTCCCTTTATCCCATTTAATCCCCAGTGATCACTCCCTTTATCCCATTTAATCCCCAGTGATCACTCCCTTTATCCCATTTAATCCCCAGTGATCACTCCCTTTATCCCATTTAATCCCCAGTGATCACTCCCTTTATCCCATTTAATCCCCCAGTGATCACTCCCTTTATCCCATTTAATCCCCAGTGATCACTCCCTTTATCCCATTTAATCCCCAGTGATCACTCCCTTTATCCCATTTAATCCCCAGTGATCACTCCCTTTATCCCATTTAATCCCCAGTGATCACTCCCTTTATCCCATTTAATCCCCCAGTGATCACTCCCTTTATCCCATTTAATCCCCAGTGATCTCTCCCTTTATCCCATTTAATCCCCAGTGATCTCTCCCTTTATCCCATTTAATCCCCAGTGATCACTCCCTTTATCCCATTTAATCCCCCAGTGATCACTCCCTTTATCCCATTTAATCCCCAGTGATCACTCCCTTTATCCCATTTAATCCCCAGTGATCACTCCCTTTATCCCATTTAATCCCCAGTGATCACTCCCTTTATCCCATTTAATCCCCAGTGATCACTCCCTTTATCCCATTTAATCCCCCAGTGATCACTCCCTTTATCCCATTTAATCCCCAGTGATCACTCCCTTTATCCCATTTAATCCCCAGTGATCACTCCCTTTATCCCATTTAATCCCCAGTGATCACTCCCTTTATCCCATTTAATCCCCAGTGATCACTCCCTTTATCCCATTTAATCCCCCAGTGATCACTCCCTTTATCCCATTTAATCCCCAGTGATCACTCCCTTTATCCCATTTAATCCCCAGTGATCACTCCCTTTATCCCATTTAATCCCCAGTGATCACTCCCTTTATCCCATTTAATCCCCCAGTGATCACTCCCTTTATCCCATTTAATCCCCAGTGATCACTCCCTTTATCCCATTTAATCCCCAGTGATCTCCTTCATAAATTGGACCGCTTGGTGTGTTGATGAAGGAAGAGCAAGTTGGTCAATAGCATTGGGCACAGCTCGAAATTGGTGGCAGCAGAAGAGCCTGATGGGTTTGCGCTTTGCAGAACAATTCTTACCTTGGCTCTCATGTCGACCTGGAAAGGGCTGTCGATAAGAATGAGTGTTTGTGAATCTGTGGACGGGCCGCAAACAAGCAGCTCGCACTCACGGCCTGAAGTGAAGAGAGTGGTGCCCCGTGCCCATAGCAACCGCCCCTTGTGATGTCACAAGATATCTCCATAACAACCAGCCATTGTTGTGTGGTGCACCCTGGGAAACGTTGTTTCACGTCAAGCAGCGTGCAGCCACGCCCAATTGAAAGGCAGCGTTTGTGGGCAATGTTGCGTTCACTCGTGGACAGGCAATGCACAGAAGTGCGACTTGTGAGACACCGGTCAGTCAGCATTCTGCCGAGAATGTGTCATTTGATCCAGTCATTGACAGTCACGTCGGAGGCAAGCAGTGCAGCCGGTTCTGCAAAGATACCAATTTATCGTGGGACTGCAGGCATAACCTCTCGCAGTTCAAATAACACACAGTACTGACAATCCCGAGTACAGTCAACACACAGCGCTGACAATCCCGAGTACAGTCAACACACAGCGCTGACAATCCCGAGTACAGTCAACACACAGTACTGACAATCCCGAGAACAGTCAACACACAGTACTGACAATCCCGAGTACAGTCAACACACAGCGCTGACAATCCCGAGTACAGTCAACACACAGCGCTGACAATCCCGAGTACAGTCAACACACAGTACTGACAATCCCGAGAACAGTCAACACACAGCGCTGACAATCCCGAGTACAGTCAACACACAGCGCTGACAATCCCGAGTACAGTCAACACACAGTACTGACAATCCCGAGAACAGTCAACACACAGCGCTGACAATCCCGAGAACAGTCAACACACAGCGCTGACAATCCCGAGTACAGTCAACACACAGCGCTGACAATCCCGAGTACAGTCAACACACAGCGCTGACAATCCCGAGTACAGTCAACACACAGCGCTGACAATCCCGAGTACAGTCAACACACAGTTCTGACAATCCCGAGTACAGTCAACACACAGCGCTGACAATCCCGAGTACAGTCAACACACAGCGCTGACAATCCCGAGTACAGTCAACACACAGCGTTGACAATCCCGAGTACAGTCAACACACAGCGCTGACAATCCCGAGTACAGTCAACACACAGCGCTGACAATCCCGAGTACAGTCAACACACAGCGCTGACAATCCCGAGTACAGTCAACACACAGTACTGACAATCCCGAGAACAGTCAACACACAGTACTGACAATCCCGAGTACAGTCAACACACAGCGCTGACAATCCCGAGTACAGTCAACACACAGCGCTGACAATCCCGAGTACAGTCAACACACAGTACTGACAATCCCGAGAACAGTCAACACACAGCGCTGACAATCCCGAGTACAGTCAACACACAGCGCTGACAATCCCGAGTACAGTCAACACACAGTACTGACAATCCCGAGAACAGTCAACACACAGCGCTGACAATCCCGAGAACAGTCAACACACAGCGCTGACAATCCCGAGTACAGTCAACACACAGCGCTGACAATCCCGAGTACAGTCAACACACAGCGCTGACAATCCCGAGTACAGTCAACACACAGTTCTGACAATCCCGAGTACAGTCAACACACAGCGCTGACAATCCCGAGTACAGTCAACACACAGCGCTGACAATCCCGAGTACAGTCAACACACAGCGTTGACAATCCCGAGTACAGTCAACACACAGCGCTGACAATCCCGAGTACAGTCAACACACAGCGCTGACAATCCCGAGTACAGTCAACACACAGCGCTGACAATCCCGAGTACAGTCAACACACAGCGCTGACAATCCCGAGAACAGTCAACACACAGCGCTGACAATCCCGAGAACAGTCAACACACAGCGCTGACAATCCCGAGTACAGTCAACACACAGCGCTGACAATCCCGAGTACAGTCAACACACAGCGCTAACAATCCCGAGAAAAGTCAACACACAGTACTGACAATCCCGAGAACAGTCAACACACAGTACTGACAATCCCGAGTACAGTCAACACACAGCGCTGACAATCCCGAGTACAGTCAACACACAGTACTGACAATCCCGAGTACAGTCAACACACAGCGCTGACAATCCCGAGTACAGTCAACACACAGCGCGAACAATCCCGAGTACAGTCAACACACAGTACTGACAATCCCGAGAACAGTCAACACACAGTACTGACAATCCCGAGAACAGTCAACACACAGGACTGACAATCCCGAGAACAGTCAACACACAGTACTGACAATCCCGAGAACAGTCAACACACAGTACTGACAATCCCGAGGAGAGTCAAAACACAGTACTGACAATCCCGAGTACAGTCAACACACAGCGCTAACAATCCCGAGTACAGTCAACACACAGTACTGACAATCCCGAGAACAGTCAACACACAGTACTGACAATCCCGAGTACAGTCAACACATAGCGCTGACAATCCCGAGTACAGTCAACACACAGCGCTGACAATCCCGAGTACAGTCAACACACAGCGCTGACAATCCCGAGTACAGTCAACACACAGTACTGACAATCCCGAGAACAGTCAACACACAGCGCTGACAATCCCGAGAACAGTCAACACACAGCGCTGACAATCCCGAGTACAGTCAACACACAGCGCTGACAATCCCGAGTACAGTCAACACACAGCGCTGACAATCCCGAGTACAGTCAACACACAGTTCTGACAATCCCGAGTACAGTCAACACACAGCGCTGACAATCCCGAGTACAGTCAACACACAGCGCTGACAATCCCGAGTACAGTCAACACACAGCGTTGACAATCCCGAGTACAGTCAACACACAGCGCTGACAATCCCGAGTACAGTCAACACACAGCGCTGACAATCCCGAGTACAGTCAACACACAGCGCTGACAATCCCGAGTACAGTCAACACACAGCGCTGACAATCCCGAGAACAGTCAACACACAGCGCTGACAATCCCGAGAACAGTCAACACACAGCGCTGACAATCCCGAGTACAGTCAACACACAGCGCTGACAATCCCGAGTACAGTCAACACACAGCGCTAACAATCCCGAGAAAAGTCAACACACAGTACTGACAATCCCGAGAACAGTCAACACACAGTACTGACAATCCCGAGTACAGTCAACACACAGCGCTGACAATCCCGAGTACAGTCAACACACAGTACTGACAATCCCGAGTACAGTCAACACACAGCGCTGACAATCCCGAGTACAGTCAACACACAGCGCGAACAATCCCGAGTACAGTCAACACACAGTACTGACAATCCCGAGAACAGTCAACACACAGTACTGACAATCCCGAGAACAGTCAACACACAGGACTGACAATCCCGAGAACAGTCAACACACAGTACTGACAATCCCGAGAACAGTCAACACACAGTACTGACAATCCCGAGGAGAGTCAAAACACAGTACTGACAATCCCGAGTACAGTCAACACACAGCGCTAACAATCCCGAGTACAGTCAACACACAGTACTGACAATCCCGAGAACAGTCAACACACAGTACTGACAATCCCGAGTACAGTCAACACATAGCGCTGACAATCCCGAGTACAGTCAACACACAGCGCTGACAATCCCGAGTACAGTCAACACACAGCGCTAACAATCCCGAGTACAGTCAACACACAGCGCTGACAATCCCGAGTACAGTCAACACACAGCGCTGACAATCCCGAGTACAGTCAACACACAGTACTGACAATCCCGAGTACAGTCAACACACAGCGCTGACAATCCCGAGTACAGTCAACACACAACGCTGACAATCCCGAGTACAGTCAACACACAGCGCTGACAATCCCGAGTACAGTCAACACACAGCGCTGACAATCCCGAGTACAGTCAACACACAGCGCTGACAATCCCGAGTACAGTCAACACACAGTACTGACAATCCCGAGTACAGTCAACACACAGCGCTGACAATCCCGAGTACAGTCAACACACAGCGCTAACAATCCCGAGTACAGTCAACACACAGCGCTGACAATCCCGAGGACAGTCAACACACAGCGCTGACAATCCCGAGTACAGTCAACACACAGCGCTGACAATCCCGAGTACAGTCAACACACAGTACTGACAATCCCGAGAACAGTCAACACACAGTACTGACAATCCCGAGTACAGTCAACACACAGCGCTGACAATCCCGAGTACAGTCAACACACAGCGCTGACAATCCCGAGTACAGTCAACACACAGCGCTGACAATCCCGAGTACAGTCAACACACAGCGCTGACAATCTCGAGTACAGTCAACACACATCGCTGACAATCCCGAGTACAGTCAACACACAGCGCTGACAATCCCGAGTACAGTCAACACACAGCGCTGACAATCCCGAGTACAGTCAACACACAGCGCTGACAATCCCGAGTACAGTCAACACACAGCGCTGACAATCCCGAGTACAGTCAACACACAGCGCTGACAATCCCGAGTACAGTCAACACACAGCGCTGACAATCCCGAGTACAGTCAACACACAGCGCTGACAATCCCGAGTACAGTCAACACACAGCGCTGACAATCCCGAGTACAGTCAACACACAGCGCTGACAATCCCGAGTACAGTCAACACACAGTACTGACAATCCCGAGTAGAGTCAACACACAGTACTGACAATCCCGAGTACAGTCAACACACAGTACTGACAATCCCGAGTACAGTCAACACACAGCACTGACAATCCCGAGTACAGTCAACACACAGCGGTGACAATCCCGAGTACAGTCAACACACAGCACTGACAATCCCGAGTACAGTCAACACACAGCGCTGACAATCCCGAGTACAGTCAACACACAGCGCTGACAATCCCGAGTACAGTCAACACACAGAGCTGACAATCCCGAGTACAGTCAACACACAGCACTGACAATCCCGAGAACAGTCAACACACAGCGCTGACAATCCCGAGTGCAGTCAACACACAGCGCTGACAATCCCGAGTACAGTCAACACACAGTACTGACAATCCCGAGTACAGTCAACACACAGCGCTGACAATCCCGAGTACAGTCAACACACAGCGCTGACAATCCCGAGGACAGTCAACACACAGTCCTGACAATCCCGAGGACAGTCAACTCACAGCACTGACAATCCCGAGTACAGTCAACACACAGCGCTGACAATCCCGAGTACAGTCAACACACAGCGCTGACAATCCCGAGTACAGTCAACACACAGCGCTAACAATCCCGAGTACAGTCAACACACAGCGCTGACAATCCCGAGTACAGTCAACACACAGCGCTGACAATCCCGAGTACAGTCAACACACAGTACTGACAATCCCGAGTACAGTCAACACACAGCGCTGACAATCCCGAGTACAGTCAACACACAGCGCTGACAATCCCGAGTACAGTCAACACACAGCGCTGACAATCCCGAGTACAGTCAACACACAGCGCTGACAATCCCGAGTACAGTCAACACACAGCGCTGACAATCCCGAGTACAGTCAACACACATTACTGACAATCCCGAGTACAGTCAACACACAGCGCTGACAATCCCGAGTACAGTCAACACACAGCGCTAACAATCCCGAGTACAGTCAACACACAGCGCTGACAATCCCGAGGACAGTCAACACACAGCGCTGACAATCCCGAGTACAGTCAACACACAGCGCTGACAATCCCGAGTACAGTCAACACACAGTACTGACAATCCCGAGAACAGTCAACACACAGTACTGACAATCCCGAGTACAGTCAACACACAGCGCTGACAATCCCGAGTACAGTCAACACACAGCGCTGACAATCCCGAGTACAGTCAACACACAGCGCTGACAATCCCGAGTACAGTCAACACACAGCACTGACAATCCCGAGTACAGTCAACACACAGCGCTGACAATCCCGAGTACAGTCAACACACAGCGCTGACAATCCGGAGAACAGTCAACACACAGCGCTGACAATCCCGAGTACAGTCAACACACAGCGCTGACAATCCCGAGTACAGTCAACACACAGCGCTGACAATCCCGAGTACAGTCAACACACAGCGCTGACAATCCCGAGTACAGTCAAAACACAGTACTGACAATCCCGAGAACAGTCAACACACAGCGCTGACAATCCCGAGTACAGTCAACACACAGAGCGAACAATCCCGAGTACAGTCAACACACAGTACTGACAATCTCGAGTACAGTCAACACACAGTACTGACAATCCCGAGTACAGTCAACACACAGCACTTACAATCCCGAGTACAGTCAACACACAGCGCTGACAATCCCGAGTACAGTCAACACACAGCGCTGACAATCCCGAGTACAGTCAACACACAGCGCTGACAATCCCGAGTACAGTCAACACACATTACTGACAATCCCGAGTACAGTCAACACACAGCGCTGACAATCCCGAGTACAGTCAACACACAGCGCTAACAATCCCGAGTACAGTCAACACACAGCGCTGACAATCCCGAGGACAGTCAACACACAGCGCTGACAATCCCGAGTACAGTCAACACACAGCGCTGACAATCCCGAGTACAGTCAACACACAGTACTGACAATCCCGAGAACAGTCAACACACAGTACTGACAATCCCGAGTACAGTCAACACACAGCGCTGACAATCCCGAGTACAGTCAAAACACAGCGCTGACAATCCCGAGTACAGTCAACACACAGCGCTGACAATCCCGAGTACAGTCAACACACAGCGCTGACAATCTCGAGTACAGTCAACACACATCGCTGACAATCCCGAGTACAGTCAACACACAGCGCTGACAATCCCGAGTACAGTCAACACACAGTACTGACAATCCCGAGTAGAGTCAACACACAGTACTGACAATCCCGAGTACAGTCAACACACAGTACTGACAATCCCGAGTACAGTCAACACACAGTACTGACAATCCCGAGAACAGTCAACACACAGCACTGACAATCCCGAGTACAGTCAACACACAGCACTGACAATCCCGAGTACAGTCAACACACAGCACTGACAATCCCGAGTACAGTCAACACACAGCGCTGACAATCCCGAGTACAGTCAACACACAGCGCTGACAATCCGGAGAACAGTCAACACACAGCGCTGACAATCCCGAGTACAGTCAACACACAGCGCTGACAATCCCGAGTACAGTCAACACACAGCGCTGACAATCCCGAGTACAGTCAACACACAGCGCTGACAATCCCGAGTACAGTCAAAACACAGTACTGACAATCCCGAGAACAGTCAACACACAGCGCTGACAATCCCGAGTACAGTCAACACACAGAGCGAACAATCCCGAGTACAGTCAACACACAGTACTGACAATCTCGAGTACAGTCAACACACAGTACTGACAATCCCGAGTACAGTCAACACACAGCACTTACAATCCCGAGTACAGTCAACACACAGCGCTGACAATCCCGAGTACAGTCAACACACAGCGCTGACAATCCCGAGTACAGTCAACACACAGCTCTGACAATCCCGAGTACAGTCAACACACAGCGCTGACAATCCCGAGTACAGTCAACACACAGCGCTGACAATCCCGAGTACAGTCAACACACAGCGCTGACAATCCCGAGTACAGTCAACACACAGCGCTGACAATCCCGAGTACAGTCAACACACAGCGTGACAATCCCGAGTACAGTCAACACACAGCGCTGACAATCCCGAGTACAGTCAACACACAGTACTGACAATCCCGAGTACAGTCAACACACAGTACTGACAATCCCGAGTACAGTCAACACACAGTACTGATAATCCCGAGAACAGTCAACACACACTGCTGACAATCCCGAGTACAGTCAACACACAGTACTGACAATCCCGAGTACAGTCAACACACAGAACTGACAATCCCGAGTACAGTCAACACACAGTACTGACAATCCCGAGTACAGTCAACACACAGCGCTGACAATCCCGAGTACAGTCAACACACAGTACTGACAATCCCGAGTACAGTCAACACACAGCGCTGACAATCCCGAGTACAGTCAACACACAGTACTGACAATCCCGAGTACAGTCAACACACAGCGCTGACAATCCCGAGTGCAGTCAACACACAGCGCTGACAATCCCGAGTACGGTCAACACACAGTGCTGACAATCCCGAGTACAGTCAACACACAGCGCTGACAATCCCGAGAACAGTCAACACACAGCGCTGACAATCCCGAGTACAGTCAACACACAGCGCTGACAATCCCGAGTACAGTCAACACACAGCGCTGACAATCCCGAGTACAGTCAACACACAGTACTGACAATCCCGAGAACAGTCAACACACAGCGCTGACAATCCCGAGTACAGTCAACACACAGCGCTGACAATCCCAAGTACAGTCAACACACAGCGCTGACAATCCCGAGTACGGTCAACACACAGTGCTGACAATCCCGAGTACAGTCAACACACAGTGCTGACAATCCCGAGTACAGTCAACACACAGCGCTGACAATCCCGAGTACAGTCAACACACAGTATTGACAATCCCGAGAACAGTCAACACACAGTACTGACAATCCCGAGTACAGTCAACACACAGGACTGACAATCCCGAGTACAGTCAACACACAGCGCTGACAATCCCGAGTACAGTCAACACACAGCGCTGACAATCCCGAGTACAGTCAACACACAGCGCTGACAATCCCGAGTACAGTCAACACACAGCGCTGACAATCCCGAGTACAGTCAACACACAGTACTGACAATCCCGAGTACAGTCAACACACAGCACTGACAATCCCGAGTACAGTCAACACACAGCGCTGACAATCCCGAGTACAGTCAACACACAGCGCTGACAATCCCGAGAACAGTCAACACACAGCGCTGACAATCCCGAGTACAGTCAACACACAGCGCTGACAATCCCGAGAACAGTCAACACACAGCGCTGACAATCCCGAGTACAGTCAACACACAGCGCTGACAATCCCGAGAACAGTCAACACACAGTGCTGACAATCCCGAGTACAGTCAACACACAGTACTGACAATCCCGAGTACAGTCAACACACAGTACTGACAATCCCAAGTACAGTCAACACACAGCGCTGACAATCCCGAGTACAGTCAACACACAGCGCTGACAATCCCGAGAACAGTCAACACACAGCGCTGACAATCCCGAGTACAGTCAACACACAGCGCTGACAATCCCGAGTACAGTCAACACACAGCGCTGACAATCCCGAGTACAGTCAACACACAGTACTGACAATCCCGAGTACAGTCAACACACAGTACTGATAATCCCGAGAACAGTCAACACACACTGCTGAAAATCCCGAGTACAGTCAACACACAGTACTGACAATCCCGAGTACAGTCAACACACAGAACTGACAATCCCGAGTACAGTCAACACACAGTACTGACAATCCCGAGTACAGTCAACACACAGCGCTGACAATCCCGAGTACAGTCAACACACAGTACTGACAATCCCGAGTACAGTCAACACACAGCGCTGACAATCCCGAGTACAGTCAACACACAGTACTGACAATCCCGAGTACGGTCAACACACAGTGCTGACAATCCCGAGTACAGTCAACACACAGCGCTGACAATCCCGAGAACAGTCAACACACAGCGCTGACAATCCCGAGTACAGTCAACACACAGCGCTGACAATCCCGAGTACAGTCAACACACAGCGCTGACAATCCCGAGTACAGTCAACACACAGCGCTGACAATCCCGAGTACAGTCAACACACAGCGCTGACAATCCCAAGTACAGTCAACACACAGCGCTGACAATCCCGAGTACGGTCAACACACAGTGCTGACAATCCCGAGTACAGTCAACACACAGTGCTGACAATCCCGAGTACAGTCAACACACAGCGCTGACAATCCCGAGTACAGTCAACACACAGTATTGACAATCCCGAGAACAGTCAACACACAGTACTGACAATCCCGAGTACAGTCAACACACAGGACTGACAATCCCGAGTACAGTCAACACACAGCGCTGACAATCCCGAGTACAGTCAACACACAGCGCTGACAATCCCGAGTACAGTCAACACACAGCGCTGACAATCCCGAGTACAGTCAACACACAGCGCTGACAATCCCGAGTACAGTCAACACACAGTACTGACAATCCCGAGTACAGTCAACACACAGCACTGACAATCCCGAGTACAGTCAACACACAGCGCTGACAATCCCGAGTACAGTCAACACACAGCGCTGACAATCCCGAGTACAGTCAACACACAGCGCTGACAATCCCGAGGACAGTCAACACACAGCACTGACAATCCCGAGTACAGTCAACACACAGCGCTGACAATCCCAAGTACAGTCAACACACAGTACTGACAATCCCGAGTACATTCAACACACAGTACTGACAATCCCGAGTACAGTCAACACACAGCGCTGACAATCCCGAGTACAGTCAACACACAGTACTGACAATCCCGAGTACAGTCAACACACAGCGCTGACAATCCCGAGTACAGTCAACACACAGTACTGACAATCCCGAGAACAGTCAACACACAGCGCTGACAATCCCGAGTACAGTCAACACACAGCGCTGACAATCCCGAGTACAGTCAACACACAGTACTGACAATCCCGAGAACAGTCAACACACAGCGCTGACAATCCCGAGTACAGTCAACACACAGCGCTGACAATCCCGAGTACAGTCAACACACAGCACTGACAATCCCGAGAACAGTCAACACACAGCGCTGACAATCCCGAGTGCAGTCAACACACAGCGCTGACAATCCCGAGTACAGTCAACACACAGTACTGACAATCCCGAGTACAGTCAACACACAGCGCTGACAATCCCGAGTACAGTCAACACACAGCGCTGACAATCCCGAGTACAGTCAACACACAGTCCTGACAATCCCGAGTACAGTCAACACACAGCACTGACAATCCCGAGTACAGTCAACACACAGCGCTGACAATCCCGAGTACAGTCAACACACAGCGCTGACAATCCCGAGTACAGTCAACACACAGTGCTGACAATCCCGAGTACAGTCAACACACAGCGCTGACAATCCCGAGTACAGTCAACACACAGCGCTGACAATCCAGAGTACAGTCAACACACAGCGCTGACAATCCCGAGTACAGTCAACACACAGTGCTGACAATCCCGAGTACAGTCAACACACAGCGCTGACAATCCCGAGTACAGTCAACACACAGTACTGACAATCCCGAGTACAGTCAACACACAGTACTGACAATCCCGAGAACAGTCAACACACAGCGCTGACAATCCCGAGAACAGTCAACACACAGTACTGACAATCCCGTGTACAGTCAACACACAGGACTGACAATCCCGAGAACAGTCAACACACAGCGCTGACAATCCCGAGTACAGTCAACACACAGCGCTGACAATCCCGAGTACAGTCAACACACAGCGCTGACAATCCCGAGTACAGTCAACACACAGCGCTGACAATCCCGAGTACAGTCAACACACAGCGCTGACAATCCCGAGATCAGTCCACACACAGCGCTGACAATCCCGAGTACAGTCAACACACAGCGCTGACAATCCCGAGAACAGTCAACACACAGCGCTGACAATCCCGAGTACAGTCACCACACAGCGCTGACAATCCCGAGAACAGTCAACACACAGCGCTGACAATCCCGAGTACAGTCAACACACAGTACTGACAATCCCGAGTACAGTCAACACACAGTACTGACAATCCCGAGTACAGTCAACACACAGCGCTGACAATCCCGAGTACAGTCAACACACAGCACTGACAATCCCGAGTACAGTCAACACACAGCGCTGACAATCCCGAGTACAGTCAACACACAGCGCTGACAATCCCGAGAACAGTCAACACACAGCGCTGACAATCCCGAGTACAGTCAACACACAGCGCTGACAATCCCGAGAACAGTCAACACACAGTACTGACAATCCCGAGTACAGTCAACACACAGCGCTGACAATCCCGAGTACAGTCAACACACAGTACTGACAATCCCGAGTACAGTCAACACACAGTACTGACAATCCCGAGTACAGTCAACACACAGCGCTGACAATCCCGAGGACAGTCAACACACAGCGCTGACAATTCCGAGTACAGTCAACACACAGCGCTGACAATCCCGAGTACAGTCAACACACAGTACTGACAATCCCGAGTACAGTCAACACACAGCGCTGACAATCCCGAGAACAGTCAACACACAGTACTGACAATCCCGAGAACAGTCAACACACAGCGCTGACAATCCCGAGAACAGTCAACACACAGCGCTGACAATCCCGAGTACAGTCAACATGCAGTGTTGACAATCCCGAGAACAGTCAACACACAGCGCTGACAATCCCGAGTACAGTCAACACACAGCGCTGACAATCCCGAGTACAGTCAACACACAGCGCTGACAATCCCGAGTACAGTCAACACACAGCGCTGACAATCCCGAGTGCAGTCAACACACAGCGCTGACAATCCCGAGAACAGTCAACACACAGTACTGACAATCCCGAGTACAGTCAACACACAGCGCTGACAATCCCGAGAACAGTCAACACACAGCTCTGACAATCCCGAGTACAGTCAACACACAGCGCTGACAATCCCGAGTACAGTCAACACACAGCGCTGACAATCCCGAGTACAGTCAACACACAGTGCTGACAATCCCGAGGACAGTCAACACACAGCGCTGACAATCCCGAGTACAGTCAACACACAGCACTGACAATCCCGAGTACAGTCAACACACAGCGCTGACAATCCCGAGTACAGTCAACACACAGTACTGACAATCCCGAGTACAGTCAACACACAGCGCTGACAATCCCGAGTACAGTCAACACACAGTACTGACAATCCCGAGTACATTCAACACACAGCGCTGACAATCCCGAGTACAGTCAACACACAGTACTGACAATCCCGAGTACAGTCAACACACAGCGCTGACAATCCCGAGTACAGTCAACACACAGTACTGACAATCCCGAGAACAGTCAACACACAGCGCTGACAATCCCGAGTACAGTCAACACACAGCGCTGACAATCCCGAGTACAGTCAACACACAGTACTGACAATCCCGAGAACAGTCAACACACAGCGCTGACAATCCCGAGTACAGTCAACACACAGCGCTGACAATCCCGAGTACAGTCAACACACAGCACTGACAATCCTGAGAACAGTCAACACACAGCGCTGACAATCCCGAGTGCAGTCAACACACAGCGCTGACAATCCCGAGTACATTCAACACACAGTACTGACAATCCCGAGTACAGTCAACACACAGCGCTGACAATCCCGAGTACAGTCAACACACAGCGCTGACAATCCCGAGTACAGTCAACACACAGTCCTGACAATCCCGAGTACAGTCAACACACAGCACTGACAATCCCGAGTACAGTCAACACACAGCGCTGACAATCCCGAGTACAGTCAACACACAGCGCTGACAATCCCGAGTACAGTCAACACACAGTGCTGACAATCCCGAGTACAGTCAACACACAGTACTGACAATCCCGAGTACAGTCAACACACAGTACTGACAATCCCGAGTACAGTCAACACACAGCGCTGACAATCCCGAGTACAGTCAACACACAGCGCTGACAATCCCGAGTACAGTCAACACACAGCGCTGACAATCCCGAGTACAGTCAACACACAGTGCTGACAATCCCGAGTACAGTCAACACACAGTGCTGACAATCCCGAGTACAGTCAACACACAGTACTGACAATCCCGAGTACAGTCAACACACAGTACTGACAATCCCGAGAACAGTCAACACACAGCGCTGACAATCCCGAGAACAGTCAACACACAGTCCTGACAATCCCGTGTACAGTCAACACACAGGACTGACAATCCCGAGAACAGTCAACACACAGCGCTGACAATCCCGAGTACAGTCAACACACAGCGCTGACAATCCCGAGTACAGTCAACACAAAGCGCTGACAATCCCGAGTACAGTCAACACACAGCGCTGACAATCCCGAGTACAGTCAACACACAGCGCTGACAATCCCGAGATCAGTCCACACACAGCGCTGACAATCCCGAGTACAGTCAACACACAGCGCTGACAATCCCGAGAACAGTCAACACACAGCGCTGACAATCCCGAGTACAGTCACCACACAGCGCTGACAATCCCGAGAACAGTCAACACACAGCGCTGACAATCCCGAGTACAGTCAACACACAGTACTGACAATCCCGAGTACAGTCAACACACAGTACTGACAATCCCGAGTACAGTCAACACACAGCGCTGACAATCCCGAGTACAGTCAACACACAGCACTGACAATCCCGAGTACAGTCAACACACAGCGCTGACAATCCCGAGTACAGTCAACACACAGCGCTGACAATCCCGAGAACAGTCAACACACAGCGCTGACAATCCCGAGTACAGTCAACACACAGCGCTGACAATCCCGAGAACAGTCAACACACAGTACTGACAATCCCGAGTACAGTCAACACACAGCGCTGACAATCCCGAGTACAGTCAACACACAGTACTGACAATCCCGAGTACAGTCAACACACAGTACTGACAATCCCGAGTGCAGTCAACACACAGCGCTGACAATCCCGAGAACAGTCAACACACAGTACTGACAATCCCGAGTACAGTCAACATACAGCGCTGACAATCCTGAGTACAGTCAACACACAGTACTGACAATCCCGAGAACAGTCAACACACAGCGCTGACAATCCCGAGTACAGTCAACACACAGCACTGACAATCCCGAGTACAGTCAACACACAGTACTGACAATCCCGAGTACAGTCAACACACAGCGCTGACAATCCCGAGTACAGTCAACACACAGCGCTGACAATCCCGAGTACAGTCAACACACAGCGCTGACAATCCCGAGTACAGTCAACACACGGCGCTGACAATCCCGAGAACAGTCAACACACAGTACTGACAAACCCGAGAACAGTCAACACACAGCACTGACAATCCCGAGTACAGTCAACACACAGCGCTGACAATCCCGAGTACAGTCAACACACAGCGCTGACAATCCCGAGAACAGTCAACACACAGCGCTGACAATCCCGAGAACAGTCAACACACAGCGCTGACAATCCCGAGTACAGTCAACACACAGCGCTGACAATCCCGAGTACAGTCAACACACAGCGCTGACAATCCCGAGAACAGTCAACACACAGTACTGACAATCCCGAGTACAGTCAACGCACAGTACTGACAATCCCGAGTACAGTCAACACACAGTACTGACAATCCCGAGAACAGTCAACACACAGTACTGACAATCCCGAGTACAGTCAACACACAATACTGATAATCCCGAGAACAGTCAACACACAGCGCTGACAATCCCGAGTACAGTCAACACACAGCGCTGACAATCCCGAGTACAGTCAACACACAGTACTGACAATCCCGAGAACAGTCAACACACAGTACTGACAATCCCGAGAACAGTCAACACACAGTACTGACAATCCCGAGTACAGTCAACTCATAGTACTGACAATCCCGAGTACAGTCAACACACAGCGCTGACAATCCCGAGAACAGTCAACACACAGCGCTAACAATCCCGAGTACAGTCAACACACAGCGCTAACAATCCCGACTACAGTCAATACACAGCGCTGACAATCCCGAGTACAGTCAACACACAGTGCTGACAATCCCGAGAACAGTCAACACACAGTACTGACAATCCCGAGTACAGTCAACACACAGTACTGACAATCCCGAGTACAGTCAACACACAGCGCTGACAATCCCGAGTACAGTCAACACACAGCGCTGACAATCCCGAGTACAGTCAACACACAGTACTCACAATCCCGAGAACAGTCAACACACAGCGCTGACAATCCCGAGTACAGTCAACAAACAGTGCTGACAATCCCGAGAACAGTCAACACACAGTACTGACAATCCCGAGAACAGTCAACACACAGAACTGACAATCCCGAGTACAGTCAACACACAGCGCTGACAATCCCGAGAACAGTCAACACACAGCGCTGACAATCCCGAGTACAGTCAACACACAGCGCTGACAATCCCGAGAACAGTCAACACACAGCGCTGACAATCCCGAGTACAGTCAACACACAGCGCTGACAATCCCGAGTACAGTCAACACACAGCGCTGACAATCCCGAGTACAGTCAACACACAGTACTGACAATCCCGAGAACAGTCAACACACAGCGCTGACAATCCCGAGAACAGTCAACACACAGTACTGACAATCCCGAGTACAGTCAACACACAGTACTGACAATCCCGAGAACAGTCAACACACAGTACTGACAATCCCGAGTACAGTCAACACACAGTCCTGACAATCCCGAGTACAGTCAACACACAGCGCTGACAATCCCGAGTACAGTCAACACACAGCGCTGACAATCCCGAGTACAGTCAACACACAGTACTCACAATCCCGAGAACAGTCAACACACAGCGCTGACAATCCCGAGAACAGTCAACACACAGCGCTAACACTCCCAAGTACAGTCAACACACAGTGCTGACAATCCCGAGTACAGTCAACACACAGCGCTGCCAATCCCGAGTACAGTCAATACACAGTACTGACAATCCCGAGTACAGTCAACACACAGCGCTGACAATCCCGAGTACAGTCAACACACAGCGCTGACAATCCCGAGTACAGTCAACACACAGCGCTGACAATCCCGAGTACAGTCAACACACAGCGCTGACAATCCCGAGTGCAGTCAACACACAGTACTCACAATCCCGAGAACAGTCAACACACAGCGCTGACAATCCCGAGTACAGTCAACACACAGCGCTGACAATCCCGAGTGCAGTCAACACACAGCGCTGACAATCCCGAGTACAGTCAACACACAGTACTCACAATCCCGAGAACAGTCAACACACAGCGCTGACAATCCCGAGTACAGTCAACACACAGCGCTGACAATCCCGAGAACAGTCAACACACAGCGCTGACAATCCTGAGTACAGTGAACACACAGTACTGACAATCCCGAGAACAGTCAACACACAGCGCTGACAATCCTGAGTACAGTCAACACACAGTACTGACAATCCCGAGAACAGTCAACACACAGCGCTGACAATCCCGAGAACAGTCAACACACAGTACTGACAATCCCGAGTACAGTCAACACACAGTACTGACAATCCCGAGTACATTCAACACACAGCGCTGACAATCCCGAGTACAGTCACACACAGCGCTGACAATCCCGAGTACAGTCAACACACAGTACTCACAATCCCGAGAACAGTCAACACACAGCGCTGACAATCCCGAGTACAGTCAACACACAGTGCTGACAATCCCGAGAACAGTCAACACACAGTACTGACAATCCCGAGAACAGTCAACACACAGAACTGACAATCCCGAGTACAGTCAACACACAGCGCTGACAATCCCGAGTACAGTCAACACACAGCGCTGACAATCCCGAGAACAGTCAACACACAGCGCTGACAATCCCGAGTACAGTCAACACACAGCGCTGACAATCCCGAGTACAGTCAACACACAGCGCTGACAATCCCGAGTACAGTCAACACACAGTACTGACAATCCCGAGAACAGTCAACACACAGCGCTGACAATCCCGAGAACAGTCAACACACAGCGCTGACAATCCCGAGAACAGTCAACACACAGTACTGACAATCCCGAGTACAGTCAACACACAGCGCTGACAATCCCGAGAACAGTCAACACACAGTACTGACAATCCCGAGAACAGTCAACACACAGCACTGACAATCCCGAGTACAGTCAACACACAGCGCTGACAATCCCGAGTACAGTCAACACACAGCGCTGACAATCCCGAGAACAGTCAACACACAGCGCTGACAATCCCGAGTACAGTCAACACACAGCGCTAACAATCCCGAGAACAGTCAACACACAGTACTCACAATCCCGAGAACAGTCAACACACAGCGCTGACAATCCTGAGTACAGTCAACACACAGTACTGACAATCCCGAGTACAGTCAACACACAGCGCTGACAATCCCGAGTACAGTCAACACACAGTACTGACAATCCCGAGTACAGTCAACACACAGCGCTGACAATCCCGAGTTACAGTCAACACACAGTACTGACAATCCCGAGTACAGTCAACACACAGCGCTGACAATCCCGAGAACAGTCAACACACAGTACTGACAATCCCGAGAACAGTCAACACACAGCGCTGACAATCCCGAGAACAGTCAACACACAGCGCTGACAATCCCGAGTACAGTCAACATGCAGCGTTGACAATCCCGAGAACAGTCAACACACAGCGCTGACAATCCCGAGTACAGTCAACACACAGCGCTGACAATCCCGAGTACAGTCAACACACAGCGCTGACAATCCCGAGTACAGTCAACACACAGCGCTGACAATCCCGAGTGCAGTCAACACACAGCGCTGACAATCCCGAGAACAGTCAACACACAGTACTGACAATCCCGAGTACAGTCAACACACAGCGCTGACAATCCTGAGTACAGTCAACACACAGTACTGACAATCCCGAGAACAGTCAGCACACAGCGCTGACAATCCCGAGTACAGTCAACACACAGCACTGACAATCCCGAGTACAGTCAACACACAGCACTGACAATCCCGAGTACAGTCAACACACAGCGCTGACAATCCCGAGTACAGTCAACACACAGCGCTGACAATCCCGAGTACAGTCAACACAGAGCGCTGACAATCCCGAGTACAGTCAACACACAGCGCTGACAATCCCGAGTACAGTCAACACACAGTACTGACAATCCCGAGTACAGTCAACACACAGCGCTGACAATCCCGAGAACAGTCAACACACAGCGCTAACAATCCCGAGTACAGTCAACACACAGCGCTAACAATCACGACTACAGTCAATACACAGCGCTGACAATCCCGAGTACAGTCAACACACAGTGCTGACAATCCCGAGAACAGTCAACACACAGTACTGACAATCCCGAGTACAGTCAACACACAGTACTGACAATCCCGAGTACAGTCAACACACAGCGCTGACAATCCCGAGTACAGTCAACACACAGCGCTGACAATCCCGAGTACAGTCAACACACAGTACTCACAATCCCGAGAACAGTCAACACACAGCGCTGACAATCCCGAGTACAGTCAACAAACAGTGCTGACAATCCCGAGAACAGTCAACACACAGCACTGACAATCCCGAGAACAGTCAACACACAGCGCTGACAATCCCGAGTACAGTCAACACACAGCGCTGACAATCCCGAGTACAGTCAACACACAGCGCTGACAATCCCGAGTACAGTCAACACACAGTACTGACAATCCCGAGAACAGTCAACACACAGAGCTGACAATCCCGAGAACAGTCAACACACAGTACTGACACTCCCGAGTACAGTCAACACACAGTACTGACAATCCCGAGAACAGTCAACACACAGTACTGACAATCCCGAGTACAGTCAACACACAGTACTGACAATCCCGAGTACAGTCAACACACAGCGCTGACAATCCCGAGTACAGTCAACACACAGCGCTGATAATCCCGAGTCCAGTCAACACACAGTACTCACAATCCCGAGAACAGTCAACACACAGCGCTGACAATCCCGAGAACAGTCAACACACAGCGCTAACACTCCCAAGTACAGTCAACACACAGCGCTGACAATCCCGAGTACAGTCAACACACAGCGCTGACAATCCCGAATACAGTCAACACACAGTACTGACAATCCCGAGTACAGTCAACACACAGCGCTGACAATCCCGAGTACAGTCAACACACAGCGCTGACAATCCCGAGTACAGTCAACACACAGCGCTGACAATCCCGAGTACAGTCAACACACAGCGCTGACAATCCCGAGTACAGTCAACACACAGTACTCACAATCCCGAGAACAGTCAACACACAGCGCTGACAATCCCGAGTACAGTCAACACACAGCGCTGACAATCCCGAGTACAGTCAACACACAGTACTCACAATCCCGAGAACAGTCAACACACAGCGCTGACAATCCCGAGTACAGTCAACACACAGCGCTGACAATCCCGAGTACAGTCAACACACAGCGCTGACAATCCCGAGTACAGTCAACACACAGCGCTGACAATCCCGAGTACAGTCAACACACAGTACTGACAATCCCGAGTACAGTCAACACACAGTACTGACACTCCCAAGTACAGTCAACACACAGCGCTGACAATCCCGAGAACAGTCAACACACAGCGCTGACAATCCTGAGTACAGTCAACACACAGTGCTGACAATCCCGAGTACAGTCAACACACAGTACTGACAATCTCGAGTACAGTCAACACACAGCGCTGACAATCCCGAGAACAGTCAACACACAGCGCTGACAATCCTGAGTACAGTCAACACACAGTACTGACAATCCCGAGAACAGTCAACACACAGCACTGACAATCCTGAATACAGTCAACACACAGTACTGACAATCCCGAGAACAGTCAACACACAGCGCTGACAATCCCGAGAACAGTCAACACACAGTACTGACAATCCCGAGTACAGTCAACACACAGTACTGACAATCCCGAGTACAGTCAACAGACAGCGCTGACAATCCCGAGTACAGTCAACACACAGCGCTGACAATCCCGAGTACAGTCAACACACAGTACTCACAATCCCGAGAACAGTCAACACACAGCGCTGACAATCCCGAGTACAGTCAACACACAGTGCTGACAATCCCGAGAACAGTGAACACACAGTACTGACAATCCCGAGAACAGTCAACACACAGAACTGACAATCCCGAGTACAGTCAACACACAGCGCTGACAATCCCGAGAACAGTCAACACACAGCGCTGACAATCCCGAGTACAGTCAACACACAGCGCTGACAATCCCGAGAACAGTCAACACACAGCGCTGACAATCCCGAGTACAGTCAACACACAGCGCTGACAATCCCGAGTACAGTCAACACACAGCGCTGACAATCCCGAGTACAGTCAACACACAGCGCTGACAATCCCGAGTACAGTCAACACACAGCGCTGACAATCCCGAGTACAGTCAACACACAGCGCTGACAATCCCGAGTACAGTCAACACACAGCGCTGACAATCCCGAGTACAGTCAACACACAGTACTGACAATCCCGAGTACAGTCAACACACAGTACTGACACTCCCAAGTACAGTCAACACACAGCGCTGACAATCCCGAGAACAGTCAACACACAGCGCTGACAATCCTGAGTACAGTCAACACACAGTGCTGACAATCCCGAGTACAGTCAACACACAGTACTGACAATCTCGAGTACAGTCAACACACAGCGCTGACAATCCCGAGAACAGTCAACACACAGCGCTGACAATCCTGAGTACAGTCAACACACAGTACTGACAATCCCGAGAACAGTCAACACACAGCACTGACAATCCTGAATACAGTCAACACACAGTACTGACAATCCCGAGAACAGTCAACACACAGCGCTGACAATCCCGAGAACAGTCAACACACAGTACTGACAATCCCGAGTCCAGTCAACACACAGTACTGACAATCCCGAGTACAGTCAACAGACAGCGCTGACAATCCCGAGTACAGTCAACACACAGCGCTGACAATCCCGAGTACAGTCAACACACAGTACTCACAATCCCGAGAACAGTCAACACACAGCGCTGACAATCCCGAGTACAGTCAACACACAGTGCTGACAATCCCGAGAACAGTGAACACACAGTACTGACAATCCCGAGAACAGTCAACACACAGAACTGACAATCCCGAGTACAGTCAACACACAGCGCTGACAATCCCGAGAACAGTCAACACACAGCGCTGACAATCCCGAGTACAGTCAACACACAGCGCTGACAATCCCGAGAACAGTCAACACACAGCGCTGACAATCCCGAGTACAGTCAACACACAGCGCTGACAATCCCGAGTACAGTCAACACACAGCGCTGACAATCCCGAGTACAGTCAACACACAGTACTGACAATCCCGAGAACAGTCAACACACAGCGCTGACAATCCCGAGAACAGTCAACACACAGTACTGACAATCCCGAGAACAGTCAACACACAGTACTGACAATCCCGAGTACAGTCAACACACAGCGCTGACAATCCCGAGAACAGTCAACACACAGTACTGACAATCCCGAGAACAGTCAACACACAGCACTGACAATCCCGAGTACAGTCAACACACAGCGCTGACAATCCCGAGTGCAGTCAACACACAGCGCTGACAATCCCGAGAACAGTCAACACACAGCGCTGACAATCCCGAGTACAGTCAACACACAGCGCTAACAATCCCGAGAACAGTCAACACACAGTACTGACAATCCCGAGTACAGTCAACACACAGCGCTGACAATCCCGAGTACAGTCAACACACAGTACTGACAATCCCGAGTACAGTCAACACACAGCGCTGACAATCCCGAGTACAGTCAACACACAGCGCTGACAATCCCGAGTACAGTCAACACACAGCGCTGACAATCCCGAGTTACAGTCAACACACAGTACTGACAATCCCGAGTACAGTCAACACACAGCGCTGACAATCCCGAGAACAGTCAACACACAGTACTGACAATCCCGAGAACAGTCAACACACAGCGCTGACAATCCCGAGAACAGTCAACACACAGCGCTGACAATCCCGAGTACAGTCAACATGCAGCGTTGACAATCCCGAGAACAGTCAACACACAGCGCTGACAATCCCGAGTACAGTCAACACACAGCGCTGACAATCCCGAGTACAGTCAACACACAGCGCTGACAATCCCGAGTACAGTCAACACACAGCGCTGACAATCCCGAGTGCAGTCAACACACAGCGCTGACAATCCCGAGAACAGTCAACACACAGTACTGACAATCCCGAGTACAGTCAACACACAGCGCTGACAATCCTGAGTACAGTCAACACACAGTACTGACAATCCCGAGAACAGTCAGCACACAGCGCTGACAATCCCGAGTACAGTCAACACACAGCACTGACAATCCCGAGTACAGTCAACACACAGTACTGACAATCCCGAGTACAGTCAACACACAGCGCTGACAATCCCGAGTACAGTCAACACACAGCGCTGACAATCCCGAGTACAGTCAACACACAGCGCTGACAATCCCGAGTACAGTCAACACACAGCGCTGACAATCCCGAGAACAGTCAACACACAGTACTGACAATCCCGAGAACAGTCAACACACAGTACTGACAATCCCGAGTACAGTCAACACACAGCGCTGACAATCCCGAGTACAGTCAACACACAACGCTGACAATCCCGAGAACAGTCAACACACAGCGCTGACAATCCCGAGAACAGTCAACACACAGCGCTGACAATCCCGAGTACAGTCAACACACAGCGCTGACAATCCCGAGTACAGTCAACACACAGTACTGACAGTCCCGAGAACAGTCAACACACAGTACTGACAATCCCGAGAACAGTCAACACACAGTACTGACAATCCCGAGTACAGTCAACACACAGTACTGATAATCCCGAGTACAGTCAACACACAGCGCTGACAATCCCGAGAACAGTCAACACACAGCGCTAACAATCCCGAGTACAGTCAACACACAGTGCTGACAATCCCGAGAACAGTCAACACACAGTACTGACAATCCCGAGAACAGTCAACACACAGAACTGACAATCCCGAGTACAGACAACACACAGCGCTGACAATCCCGAGAACAGTCAACACACAGCGCTGACAATCCCGAGTACAGTCAACACACAGCGCTGACAATCCCGAGAACAGTCAACACACAGCGCTGACAATCCCGAGTACAGTCAACACACAGCGCTGACAATCCCGAGTACAGTCAACACACAGCGCTGACAATCCCGAGGACAGTCAACACACAGTACTGACAATCCCGAGAACAGTCAACACACAGCGCTGACAATCCCGAGAACAGTCAACACACAGTACTGACAATCCCGAGAACAGTCAACACACAGTACTGACAATCCCGAGGACAGTCAACACACAGCGCTGACAATCTCGAGAACAGTCAACACACAGTACTGACAATCCCGAGTACAGTCAACACACAGTACTGACAATCCCGAGTACAGTCAACACACAGCGCTGACAATCCCGAGTACAGTCAACACACAGCGCTGACAATCCCGAGTACAGTCAACACACAGTACTCACAATCCCGAGAACAGTCAACACACAGCGCTGACAATCCCGAGTACAGTCAACACACAGTGCTGACAATCCCGAGAACAGTCAACACACAGTACTGACAATCCCGAGAACAGTCAACACACAGAACTGACAATCCCGAGTACAGTCAACACACAGCGCTGACAATCCCGAGAACAGTCAACACACAGCGCTGACAATCCCGAGTACAGTCAACACACAGCGCTGACAATCCCGAGAACAGTCAACACACAGTACTGACAATCCAGAGTACAGTCAACACACAGCGCTGACAATCCCGAGTACAGTCAACACACAGCGCTGACAATCCCGAGTACAGTCAACACACAGCGCTGACAATCCCGAGTGCAGTCAACACACAGCGCTGACAATCCCGAGTACAGTCAACACACAGTACTGACAATCCCGAGAACAGTCAACACACAGCGCTGACAATCCCGAGAACAGTCAACACACAGTACTGACAATCCCGAGTACAGTCAACACACAGTACTGACAATCCCGAGAACAGTCAACACACAGTACTGACAATCCCGAGTACAGTCAACACACAGTACTGACAATCCCGAGTACAGTCAACACACAGCGCTGACAATCCCGAGTACAGTCAACACACAGCGCTGACAATCCCGAGTACAGTCAACACACAGCGCTGACAATCCCGAGTACAGTCAACACACAGTACTCACAATCCCGAGAACAGTCAACACACAGCGTTGACAATCCCGAGAACAGTCAACACACAGCGCTAACACTCCCAAGTACAGTCAACACACAGCGCTGACAATCCCGAGTACAGTCAACACACAGCGCTGACAATCCCGAGTACAGTCAACACACAGTACTGACAATCCCGAGTACAGTCAACACACAGCGCTGACAATCCCGAGTACAGTCAACACACAGCGCTGACAATCCCGAGTACAGTCAACACACAGCGCTGACAATCCCGAGTACAGTCAACACACAGCGCTGACAATCCCGAGTACAGTCAACACACAGTACTCACAATCCCGAGAACAGTCAACACACAGCGCTGACAATCCCGGGTACAGTCAACACACAGCGCTGACAATCCCGAGTACAGTCAACACACAGCGCTGACAATCCCGAGTACAGTCAACACACAGTACTGACAATCCCGAGTACAGTCAACACACAGCGCTGACAATCCCGAGTACAGTCAACACACAGTACTCACAATCCCGAGAACAGTCAACACACAGCGCTGACAATCCCGAGTACAGTCAACACACAGCGCTGACAATCCCGAGTACAGTCAACACACAGCGCTGACAATCCCGAGTACAGTCAACACACAGCGCTGACAATCCCGAGAACAGTCAAAACACAGCGCTGACAATCCTGAGTACAGTCAACACACAGTACTCACAATCCCGAGAACAGTCAACACACAGCGCTGACAATCCCGAGAACAGTCAACACACAGTACTGACAATCCCGAGTACAGTCAACACACAGTACTGACAATCCCGAGTACAGTCAACACACAGCGCTGACAATCCCGAGAACACTCAACACACAGCGCTAACAATCCCGAGTACAGTCAACACACAGCGCTAACAATCCCGACTACAGTCAATACACAGCGCTGACAATCCCGAGTACAGTCAACACACAGTGCTGACAATCCCGAGAACAGTCAACACACAGTACTGACAATCCCGAGAACAGTCAACACACAGAACTGACAATCCCGAGTACAGTCAACACACAGCGCTGACAATCCCGAGAACAGTCAACACACAGCGCTGACAATCCCGAGTACAGTCAACACACAGCGCTGACAATCCCGAGAACAGTCAACACACAGCGCTGACAATCCCGAGTACTGTCAACACACAGCGCTGACAATCCCGAGTACAGTCAACACACAGCGCTGACAATCCCGAGTACAGTCAACACACAGTACTGACAATCCCGAGAACAGTCAACACACAGCGCTGACAATCCCGAGAACAGTCAACACACAGTACTGACAATCCCGAGAACAGTCAACACACAGTACTGACAATCCCGAGTACAGTCAACACACAGCGCTGACAATCCTGAGTACAGTCAACACACAGCGCTGACAATCCTGAGTACAGTCAACACACAGCGCTGACAATCCCGAGTACAGTCAACACACAGTACTGACAATCCCGAGAACAGTCAACACACAGAACTGACAATCCCGAGTACAGACAACACACAGCGCTGACAATCCCGAGAACAGTCAACACACAGCGCTGACAATCCCGAGTACAGTCAACACACAGCGCTGACAATCCCGAGAACAGTCAACACACAGCGCTGACAATCCCGAGTACAGTCAACACACAGCGCTGACAATCCCGAGTACAGTCAACACACAGCGCTGACAATCCCGAGGACAGTCAACACACAGTACTGACAATCCCGAGAACAGTCAACACACAGCGCTGACAATCCCGAGAACAGTCAACACACAGTACTGACAATCCCGAGAACAGTCAACACACAGTACTGACAATCCCGAGTACAGTCAACACACAGCGCTGACAATCTCGAGAACAGTCAACACACAGTACTGACAATCCCGAGTACAGTCAACACACAGTACTGACAATCCCGAGTACAGTCAACACACAGCGCTGACAATCCCGAGTACAGTCAACACACAGCGCTGACAATCCCGAGTACAGTCAACACACAGTACTCACAATCCCGAGAACAGTCAACACACAGCGCTGACAATCCCGAGTACAGTCAACACACAGTGCTGACAATCCCGAGAACAGTCAACACACAGTACTGACAATCCCGAGAACAGTCAACACACAGAACTGACAATCATGAGTACAGTCAACACACAGCGCTGACAATCCCGAGAACAGTCAACACACAGCGCTGACAATCCCGAGTACAGTCAACACACAGCGCTGACAATCCCGAGAACAGTCAACACACAGTACTGACAATCCAGAGTACAGTCAACACACAGCGCTGACAATCCCGAGAACAGTCAACACACAGCGCTGACAATCCCGAGTACAGTCAACACACAGCGCTGACAATCCCGAGTACAGTCAACACACAGCGCTGACAATCCCGAGTGCAGTCAACACACAGCGCTGACAATCCCGAGTACAGTCAACACACAGTACTGACAATCCCGAGAACAGTCAACACACAGCGCTGACAATCCCGAGAACAGTCAACACACAGTACTGACAATCCCGAGTACAGTCAACACACAGTACTGACAATCCCGAGAACAGTCAACACACAGTACTGACAATCCCGAGTACAGTCAACACACAGTACTGACAATCCCGAGTACAGTCAACACACAGCGCTGACAATCCCGAGTACAGTCAACACACAGCGCTGACAATCCCGAGTACAGTCAACACACAGCGCTGACAATCCCGAGTACAGTCAACACACAGTACTCACAATCCCGAGAACAGTCAACACACAGCGTTGACAATCCCGAGAACAGTCAACACACAGCGCTAACACTCCCAAGTACAGTCAACACACAGCGCTGACAATCCCGAGTACAGTCAACACACAGCGCTGACAATCCCGAGTACAGTCAACACACAGCGCTGACAATCCCGAGTACAGTCAACACACAGCGCTGACAATCCCGAGTACAGTCAACACACAGCGCTGACAATCCCGAGTACAGTCAACACACAGTACTCACAATCCCGAGAACAGTCAACACACAGCGTTGACAATCCCGAGAACAGTCAACACACAGCGCTAACACTCCCAAGTACAGTCAACACACAGCGCTGACAATCCCGAGTACAGTCAACACACAGCGCTGACAATCCCGAGTACAGTCAACACACAGTACTGACAATCCCGAGTACAGTCAACACACAGCGCTGACAATCCCGAGTACAGTCAACACACAGCGCTGACAATCCCGAGTACAGTCAACACACAGCGCTGACAATCCCGAGTACAGTCAACACACAGCGCTGACAATCCCGAGTACAGTCAACACACAGTACTCACAATCCCGAGAACAGTCAACACACAGCGCTGACAATCCCGGGTACAGTCAACACACAGCGCTGACAATCCCGAGTACAGTCAACACACAGCGCTGACAATCCCGAGTACAGTCAACACACAGTACTGACAATCCCGAGTACAGTCAACACACAGCGCTGACAATCCCGAGTACAGTCAACACACAGTACTCACAATCCCGAGAACAGTCAACACACAGCGCTGACAATCCCGAGTACAGTCAACACACAGCGCTGACAATCCCGAGTACAGTCAACACACAGCGCTGACAATCCCGAGTACAGTCAACACACAGCGCTGACAATCCCGAGAACAGTCAAAACACAGCGCTGACAATCCTGAGTACAGTCAACACACAGTACTCACAATCCCGAGAACAGTCAACACACAGCGCTGACAATCCCGAGAACAGTCAACACACAGTACTGACAATCCCGAGTACAGTCAACACACAGTACTGACAATCCCGAGTACAGTCAACACACAGCGCTGACAATCCCGAGAACACTCAACACACAGCGCTAACAATCCCGAGTACAGTCAACACACAGCGCTAACAATCCCGACTACAGTCAATACACAGCGCTGACAATCCCGAGTACAGTCAACACACAGTGCTGACAATCCCGAGAACAGTCAACACACAGTACTGACAATCCCGAGAACAGTCAACACACAGAACTGACAATCCCGAGTACAGTCAACACACAGCGCTGACAATCCCGAGAACAGTCAACACACAGCGCTGACAATCCCGAGTACAGTCAACACACAGCGCTGACAATCCCGAGAACAGTCAACACACAGCGCTGACAATCCCGAGTACTGTCAACACACAGCGCTGACAATCCCGAGTACAGTCAACACACAGCGCTGACAATCCCGAGTACAGTCAACACACAGTACTGACAATCCCGAGAACAGTCAACACACAGCGCTGACAATCCCGAGAACAGTCAACACACAGTACTGACAATCCCGAGAACAGTCAACACACAGTACTGACAATCCCGAGTACAGTCAACACACAGCGCTGACAATCCTGAGTACAGTCAACACACAGCGCTGACAATCCTGAGTACAGTCAACACACAGCGCTGACAATCCCGAGTACAGTCAACACACAGTACTGACAATCCCGAGAACAGTCAACACACAGAACTGACAATCCCGAGTACAGACAACACACAGCGCTGACAATCCCGAGAACAGTCAACACACAGCGCTGACAATCCCGAGTACAGTCAACACACAGCGCTGACAATCCCGAGAACAGTCAACACACAGCGCTGACAATCCCGAGTACAGTCAACACACAGCGCTGACAATCCCGAGTACAGTCAACACACAGCGCTGACAATCCCGAGGACAGTCAACACACAGTACTGACAATCCCGAGAACAGTCAACACACAGCGCTGACAATCCCGAGAACAGTCAACACACAGTACTGACAATCCCGAGAACAGTCAACACACAGTACTGACAATCCCGAGTACAGTCAACACACAGCGCTGACAATCTCGAGAACAGTCAACACACAGTACTGACAATCCCGAGTACAGTCAACACACAGTACTGACAATCCCGAGTACAGTCAACACACAGCGCTGACAATCCCGAGTACAGTCAACACACAGCGCTGACAATCCCGAGTACAGTCAACACACAGTACTCACAATCCCGAGAACAGTCAACACACAGCGCTGACAATCCCGAGTACAGTCAACACACAGTGCTGACAATCCCGAGAACAGTCAACACACAGTACTGACAATCCCGAGAACAGTCAACACACAGAACTGACAATCATGAGTACAGTCAACACACAGCGCTGACAATCCCGAGAACAGTCAACACACAGCGCTGACAATCCCGAGTACAGTCAACACACAGCGCTGACAATCCCGAGAACAGTCAACACACAGTACTGACAATCCAGAGTACAGTCAACACACAGCGCTGACAATCCCGAGAACAGTCAACACACAGCGCTGACAATCCCGAGTACAGTCAACACACAGCGCTGACAATCCCGAGTACAGTCAACACACAGCGCTGACAATCCCGAGTGCAGTCAACACACAGCGCTGACAATCCCGAGTACAGTCAACACACAGTACTGACAATCCCGAGAACAGTCAACACACAGCGCTGACAATCCCGAGAACAGTCAACACACAGTACTGACAATCCCGAGTACAGTCAACACACAGTACTGACAATCCCGAGAACAGTCAACACACAGTACTGACAATCCCGAGTACAGTCAACACACAGTACTGACAATCCCGAGTACAGTCAACACACAGCGCTGACAATCCCGAGTACAGTCAACACACAGCGCTGACAATCCCGAGTACAGTCAACACACAGCGCTGACAATCCCGAGTACAGTCAACACACAGTACTCACAATCCCGAGAACAGTCAACACACAGCGTTGACAATCCCGAGAACAGTCAACACACAGCGCTAACACTCCCAAGTACAGTCAACACACAGCGCTGACAATCCCGAGTACAGTCAACACACAGCGCTGACAATCCCGAGTACAGTCAACACACAGCGCTGACAATCCCGAGTACAGTCAACACACAGCGCTGACAATCCCGAGTACAGTCAACACACAGCGCTGACAATCCCGAGTACAGTCAACACACAGTACTCACAATCCCGAGAACAGTCAACACACAGCGCTGACAATCCCGGGTACAGTCAACACACAGCGCTGACAATCCCGAGTACAGTCAACACACAGCGCTGACAATCCCGAGTACAGTCAACACACAGTACTGACAATCCCGAGTACAGTCAACACACAGCGCTGACAATCCCGAGTACAGTCAACACACAGTACTCACAATCCCGAGAACAGTCAACACACAGCGCTGACAATCCCGAGTACAGTCAACACACAGCGCTGACAATCCCGAGTACAGTCAACACACAGCGCTGACAATCCCGAGTACAGTCAACACACAGCGCTGACAATCCCGAGAACAGTCAACACACAGCGCTGACAATCCTGAGTACAGTCAACACACAGTACTCACAATCCCGAGAACAGTCAACACACAGCGCTGACAATCCCGAGAACAGTCAACACACAGTACTGACAATCCCGAGTACAGTCAACACACAGTACTGACAATCCCGAGTACAGTCAACACACAGCGCTGACAATCCCGAGAACACTCAACACACAGCGCTAACAATCCCGAGTACAGTCAACACACAGCGCTAACAATCCCGACTACAGTCAATACACAGCGCTGACAATCCCGAGTACAGTCAACACACAGTGCTGACAATCCCGAGAACAGTCAACACACAGTACTGACAATCCCGAGAACAGTCAACACACAGCGCTAACACTCCCAAGTACAGTCAACACACAGCGCTGACAATCCCGAGTACAGTCAACACACAGCGCTGACAATCCCGAGTACAGTCAACACACAGTACTGACAATCCCGAGTACAGTCAACACACAGCGCTGACAATCCCGAGTACAGTCAACACACAGCGCTGACAATCCCGAGTACAGTCAACACACAGCGCTGACAATCCCGAGTACAGTCAACACACAGCGCTGACAATCCCGAGTACAGTCAACACACAGTACTCACAATCCCGAGAACAGTCAACACACAGCGCTGACAATCCCGGGTACAGTCAACACACAGCGCTGACAATCCCGAGTACAGTCAACACACAGCGCTGACAATCCCGAGTACAGTCAACACACAGCGCTGACAATCCCGAGTACAGTCAACACACAGTACTCACAATCCCGAGAACAGTCAACACACAGCGCTGACAATCCCGAGTACAGTCAACACACAGCGCTGACAATCCCGAGTACAGTCAACACACAGCGCTGACAATCCCGAGTACAGTCAACACACAGCGCTGACAATCCCGAGAACAGTCAACACACAGCGCTGACAATCCTGAGTACAGTCAACACACAGTACTCACAATCCCGAGAACAGTCAACACACAGCGCTGACAATCCCGAGAACAGTCAACACACAGTACTGACAATCCCGAGTACAGTCAACACACAGTACTGACAATCCCGAGTACAGTCAACACACAGCGCTGACAATCCCGAGAACACTCAACACACAGCGCTAACAATCCCGAGTACAGTCAACACACAGCGCTAACAATCCCGACTACAGTCAATACACAGCGCTGACAATCCCGAGTACAGTCAACACACAGTGCTGACAATCCCGAGAACAGTCAACACACAGTACTGACAATCCCGAGAACAGTCAACACACAGAACTGACAATCCCGAGTACAGTCAACACACAGCGCTGACAATACCGAGAACAGTCAACACACAGCGCTGACAATCCCGAGTACAGTCAACACACAGCGCTGACAATCCCAAGAACAGTCAACACACAGCGCTGACAATCCCGAGTACTGTCAACACACAGCGCTGACAATCCCGAGTACAGTCAACACACAGCGCTGACAATCCCGAGTACAGTCAACACACAGCGCTGACAATCCCGAGTACAGTCAACACACAGTACTCACAATCCCGAGAACAGTCAACACACAGCGCTGACAATCCCGAGTACAGTCAACACACAGTGCTGACAATCCCGAGAACAGTCAACACACAGTACTGACAATCCCGAGAACAGTCAACACACAGAACTGACAATCCCGAGTACAGTCAACACACAGCGCTGACAATCCCGAGAACAGTCAACACACAGCGCTGACAATCCCGAGTACAGTCAACACACAGCGCTGACAATCCCGAGAACAGTCAACACACAGCGCTGACAATCCCGAGTACAGTCAACACACAGCGCTGACAATCCCGAGTACAGTCAACACACAGCGCTGACAATCCCGAGTACAGTCAACACACAGTACTGACAATCCCGAGAACAGTCAACACACAGCGCTGACAATCCCGAGAACAGTCAACACACAGTACTGACAATCCCGAGAACAGTCAACACACAGTACTGACAATCCCGAGTACAGTCAACACACAGTATTGACAATCCCGAGAACAGTCAACACACAGTACTGACAATCCCGAGTACAGTCAACACACAGTACTGACAATCCCGAGTACAGTCAACACACAGCGCTGACAATCCCGAGTACAGTCAACACACAGCGCTGACAATCCCGAGTACAGTCAACACACAGTACTCACAATCCCGAGAACAGTCAACACACAGCGCTGACAATCCCGAGAACAGTCAACACACAGCGCTAACACTCCCAAGTACAGTCAACACACAGCGCTGACAATCCCGAGTACAGTCAACACACAGCGCTGACAATCCCGAGTACAGTCAACACACAGTACTGACAATCCCGAGTACAGTCAACACACAGCGCTGACAATCCCGAGTACAGTCAACACACAGCGCTGACAATCCCGAGTACAGTCAACACACAGCGCTGACAATCCCGAGTACAGTCAACACACAGCGCTGACAATCCCGAGTGCAGTCAACACACAGTACTCACAATCCCGAGAACAGTCAACACACAGCGCTGACAATCCCGAGTACAGTCAACACACAGCGCTGACAATCCCGAGTACAGTCAACACACAGCGCTGACAATCCCGAGTACAGTCAACACACAGTACTGACAATCCCGAGTACAGTCAACACACAGCGCTGACAATCCCGAGTCCAGTCAACACACAGTACTCACAATCCCGAGAACAGTCAACACACAGCGCTGACAATCCCGAGTACAGTCAACACACAGCGCTGACAATCCCGAGTACAGTCAACACACAGCGCTGACAATCCCGAGTACAGTCAACACACAGCGCTGACAATCCCGAGAACAGTCAACACACAGCGCTGACAATCCTGAGTACAGTCAACACACAGTACTCACAATCCCGAGAACAGTCAACACACAGCGCTGACAATCCCGAGAACAGTCAACACACAGTACTGACAATCCCGAGAACAGTCAACACACAGCGCTGACAATCCTGAGTACAGTCAACACACAGCGCTGACAATCCTGAGTACAGTCAACACACAGCGCTGACAATCCCGAGTACAGTCAACACACAGCGCTGACAATCCCGAGTACAGTCAACACACAGCGCTGACAATCCCGAGTACAGTCAACACACAGCGCTGACAATCCCGAGTACAGTCAACACACAGCGCTAACACTCCCAAGTACAGTCAACACACAGCGCTGACAATCCCGAGAACAGTCAACACACAGCGCTGACAATCCTGAGTACAGTCAACACACAGCGCTGACAATCCCGAGAACAGTCAACACACAGTACTCACAATCCCGAGAACAGTCAACACACAGCGCTGACAATCCCGAGAACAGTCAACACACAGTACTGACAATTCCGAGTACAGTCAACACACAGTACTGACAATCCCGAGAACAGTCAACACACGGCGCTGACAATCCCGAGAACAGTCAACACACAGTACTGACAATTCCGAGTACAGTCAACACACAGTACTGACAATCCCGAGAACAGTCAACACACAGCGCTGACAATCCCGAGAACAGTCAACACACAGTACTGACAATCCCGAGTACAGTCAACACACAGTACTGACAATCCCGAGAACAGTCAACACACAGTACTAACAATCCCGAGAACAGTCAACACACAGTGCTGACACTCTCGAGTTCACATAACACACGGTGCTGACACTCTCGAGTTCACATAACACACAGTGCTGACACTCTCGAGTTCACATAACACACAGTGCTGAAACTCTCGAGTTCACATAACACACAGTGCTGACACTCTCGAGTTCACATAACACACAGCGCTGACAATCCCGAGTACAGTCAACACACAGTACTCACAATCCCGAGAACAGTCAACACACAGCGCTGACAATCCCGAGTACAGTCAACACACAGCGCTGACAATCCCGAGTACAGTCAACACACAGCGCTGACAATCCCGAGTACAGTCAACACACAGCGCTGACAATCCCGAGAACAGTCAACACACAGCGCTGACAATCCTGAGTACAGTCAACACACAGTACTCACAATCCCGAGAACAGTCAACACACAGCGCTGACAATCCCGAGAACAGTCAACACACAGTACTGACAATCCCGAGAACAGTCAACACACAGCGCTGACAATCCTGAGTACAGTCAACACACAGCGCTGACAATCCTGAGTACAGTCAACACACAGCGCTGACAATCCCGAGTACAGTCAACACACAGCGCTGACAATCCCGAGTACAGTCAACACACAGCGCTGACAATCCCGAGTACAGTCAACACACAGCGCTGACAATCCCGAGTACAGTCAACACACAGCGCTAACACTCCCAAGTACAGTCAACACACAGCGCTGACAATCCCGAGAACAGTCAACACACAGCGCTGACAATCCTGAGTACAGTCAACACACAGCGCTGACAATCCCGAGAACAGTCAACACACAGTACTCACAATCCCGAGAACAGTCAACACACAGCGCTGACAATCCCGAGAACAGTCAACACACAGTACTGACAATTCCGAGTACAGTCAACACACAGTACTGACAATCCCGAGAACAGTCAACACACGGCGCTGACAATCCCGAGAACAGTCAACACACAGTACTGACAATTCCGAGTACAGTCAACACACAGTACTGACAATCCCGAGAACAGTCAACACACAGCGCTGACAATCCCGAGAACAGTCAACACACAGTACTGACAATCCCGAGTACAGTCAACACACAGTACTGACAATCCCGAGAACAGTCAACACACAGTACTGACAATCCCGAGAACAGTCAACACACAGTGCTGACACTCTCGAGTTCACATAACACACGGTGCTGACACTCTCGAGTTCACATAACACACAGTGCTGACACTCTCGAGTTCACATAACACACAGTGCTGACACTCTCGAGTTCACATAACACACAGTGCTGACACTCTCGAGTTCACATAACACACAGTGCTGACACTCTCGAGTTCACATAACACACAATGCTGACACTCTCGAGTTCACATAACACACAGTGCTGACACTCTCGAGTTCACATAACACACAGTGCTGACACTCTCGAGTTCACATAACACACAGTGCTGACACTCTCGAGTTCACATAACACACAGTGCTGACACTCTCGAGTTCACATAACACACAGTGCTGACACTCTCGAGTTCACATAACACACAAGGCGCTAAATTGGGCCCTGTGGCGCCCGTTGTTTCGGCGCTACACGGCCTCTCCGACATCCAAGATGGCGTTTTGGATGCGCACGCACGTTTCCAGCATTACGTGCGCAAGATGCCATCTTGGTATCGGAGTTAGCGCAGGCGCAGATAACGAACGCTGGAATCATGTAAAGTCGACCGCACTTCGAGTACTGTGAACAGCTCTGGCCTTCATATTATAACAAGAATATAGAGGCATTGGAGAAGGTGCAAAAAAGATTTACGAGGATGATACCAGAACTGAGAGGTTATACCAATCAGGAAAGATTGAATAGGCTGGGGCTCTTTTCTCTCGAAAAGAGAAGACTGAGGGGTGACCTGATCGAGGTCTTTAAGATTATGAAAGGGTTTGATAGGGTAGATGTAGAGAAGATGTTTCCATTTGTGGGGGAGACCAAACTAGGGGCCATAAATATAAGATAGTCACTAATAAATCCAACATGGAATTCAGGAGAAATTTCTTTACCCAGAGAGTGGTGAGAATGTGGAACTCGCTCCCACAAGGTGTAGTTGAGGCGAATAGCAGAGATGCATTTAAGGGGAAGCTGGATAAACACACGAGGGAGAAAGGAATAGAAGGATAGTTTGATGGGGTTGGATGAAGAAAGGTGGGAGGAGGCTCGTGTGGAGCATAAACATTGGCAAAGACCAATCGGGCCGAATGGCCTGTTTCTGTGCAGTACTTTCCACTTAATTCTATGTAATATTTTCACATCATAGTATTATGGCTTTTTTGCCAATCACCTTAAATCTGTGTCCTCTGGTTACTGACCCTTCTGCCACTGGAAACAGTTTCTCCTTGTTTACTCCATCAAAACCGTTCTATCAATTCTCCCCTTAACCTTCTCTGTTCTAAGGAGAACAACCCCAGCTTCTCCAGTCTCTCCACATTACTGAAGTCCCTCATCCCTGGTACCATTCTAGTAAATCTCTTCTGCACCCTCTCTAAGGCCTTGACATCCTTCCTAAAGTGTGGTGCCCAGAACTGAACACAATACTCCAGCTGAGACCTAACTAGTGTTTTATAAAGGTTTAGCATAACTTCTTTGCTTTTGTACTCTATACCTCTGTTAATAAATTCCAATATGCTTTTTTTACAGCCTTCTCAACTTGTCCAGTCACCTTCAAAGATTTATGTGCATACACCCCCAGGTCTCTCTGTTCCTGCACCCCCTTTAAAATTGTACCATTTAGTTTATATTGCCTCTCCTCATTCTCCCTATCAAAATGCATCACTTCACACTTCTCTGCGTTAAATTTCATCTGCCACCTGTCTGCCCATTTCACCAGTCTGTCTGTGTTCTCCTGAAGTCTGTTACTATCCTCCACATTGTTTACTACATTTCCGAGTTTCATGTTATCTGCAAACTTTGAAATTATACCCTTTATACCCAAGTCCAGGTCATTAATATATATCAAAAGATCTGTGGTCCTAATACTGACCCCTGGGGAACACCACTGTAAACTTCCCTCCAGTCTGAAAAACAATTGTTCACCACTACTCTCTGGAAAGATTATCTGTAGTCATCAGGTATTGTTCTCTGACTATATATGCGGTAACCTTCAGGGAATCCCACACTTCACCTGACGAAGGAGAAAGCCTCCGAAAGCTTGTGATTTTCAAATAAAACTGTTGGACTAGAACCTGGTGTTGTAAGATTCCTTACATTTGTCAATGGGATGAGACAGAGACTGTCGACAGTAAATTGGGCAAATCTGTTAATGGGTAAAATGACGGAAGATCAGACAGATGGAGGTGTTCAAAAAATAATTTAATGTGATATAGAACCGGTTTGTACCTCTAAGGGGCAAGAGCTCCATTTGCCAAAAAAAAAAAGCCATAGATGACAAAAGAGGTAAGGGACAACATAAAACTGGAAGAAAAAGCACTCAAAAATGCAAAAAATAGCAGAGATACAAAGAACAGCAAAGGGTGACAAATCAGGTCGAGCTACAAAAAGGGAGTATGAAAAGAAACTTGCAAGGGATATAACAAAATCAACACAAAAAAATTACCATTGTATTAGGAAAAAGAGGGTGGTCAAGAGCAATGTGGGCCCCTTAAAAACTGATAATGGTGATATTGTAAATGAAAATAAGGAAATGGCAGACATGTTAAATAATTGCTTTGCGTCAGTATTTACAGTCGAGGCAGAGGATAGCATGCCAGACACCCCAAGGAAACTAATTTTGAATCAGGGACAGGGACTCACCATAATTAATGTAAGCAAATTAACAGTAATGAAGAAAATAATGGCACTAAAGAGTGACAAATCCCCAGGACCAGATGGTTTCCATCCCAGGGTTTTAAAGGAAGTAGGTGAGAACTCTGCAGAAGCCCTAACTATAATCTTCCAAAGTTCTCTCGATTCAGGAACCGTTCCTTTCGATTGGAAAATTGCACGTCACTCCGCTATTTAAGGTGAGAGAGGGAAACAAAGGAATTATAGACCAGTTAGCCTAATATCTGTTGTCAGGAAATTACTGGAGTCCATAATTGAGGATAAAGTGACTGAACACCTTGAACATTTTCAGCTGATCAGAGAGAGCCAGCATGGATTTGTAAAGGGCAGGTCATGCCTGACGCACCTGATTGAATTTTTTGAAGAGGTGACTAAAGTAGTGGACAGGGGAATGTCTATGGATGTTGTTTATATGGACTTCCAGAAGGCATTCAATAAAGTCCCTCATAACATAGGAACATAGGAACAGGAGGAGGCCATTCAGCCCCTCGTGCCTGCTCCGCCATTTGATAAGATCATGGCTGATCTGTGATCTAACTCCATATACCTGCCTTTGGCCCATATCCCTTAATACCTTTGGTTGCCAAAAAGCTATCTATCTCAGATTTAAATTTAGCAATTGAGCTAGTATCAATTGCCGTTTGCGGAAGAGAGTTCCAAACTTCTACCACCCTTTGTGTGTAGAAATGTTTTCTAATCTCGCTCCTGAAAGGTCTGGCTCTAATTTTTAGACTGTGCCCCCTACTCCTAAAATCCCCAACCAGCGGAAATAGTTTCTCTCTATCTGCCCTATCCGTTCCCCTTAATATCTTATAAACTTCGATCAGATCACCCCTTAACCTTCGAAACTCCAGAGAATACAACCCCAATCTGTGTAATCTCGTCTCGTAACTTAACCCTTGAAGTCCGGGTATCATTCTAGTAAACCTACGCTGCACTCCCTCCAAGGCCAATATGTCCTTCCGAAGGTGCGGTGCCCAGAACTGCTCACAGTACTCCAGGTGTGGTCTAACCAGGGTTTTGTACAGCTGCAGCATAACTTCTGCCCCCTTGTACTCCAGTCCTCTGGATATAAAGGCCAGCATTCCATTAGCCTTATTGATTATTTTCTGCACCTGTTCATGACACTTCAATGATCTATGTACCTGAACCCCAAAGTCCCTTTGGATATCCACTGTTTTTAACTTTTTACCATTTAGAAAGTACCCTGTTCTATCCTTTTTTGATCCAAAGTTGATAACCTCACATTTGTCTACATTGAATTCCATTTGCCACAGTTTTGCCCATTTACCTAATCTATCAATATCGCTTTGTAATTTTATGTTTTCATCTACACTGCTTACAATGCCACCAATCTTTGTGTCATCGGCAAACTTAGATATGAGACTTTCTATGCCTTCATCTAAATCGTTAATAAATATTGTGAATAATTGAGGCCCCAAGACAGATCCCTGCGGGACTCCAGTAGTCACATCCTGCCAATGTGAGTACTTACCCATTATCCCGACTCTCTGTCGCCTTTCGCTCAGCCAACTTCTTAACCAAATCCGTACTTTTCCCTCGATTCCATGGGCTTCTATCTTAGCTAACAGTCTCTTATGTGGGACCTTATCAAATGCCTTCTGGAAGTCCATATAAATAACATCCATAGACATTCCCCGTCCACTACTTTAGTCACCTCTTCAAAAAATTCAATCAGGTTTGTCAGGCACGACCTACCTTTCACAAATCCATGCTGGCTCTCTCTGATTAACTGAAAATTCTCGAGGTGTTCAGTCACTCTATCCTTAATTATAGACTCCAGCATTTTCCCCACAACAGATGTTAGGCTAACTGGTCTATAATTCCCTGGTTTCCCTCTCTCTCCTTTCTTAAAAAGCGGAGTGACATGTGCAATTTTCCAATGTAGAGGGACAGTTCCTGAATCTAGAGAACTTTGAAAGATTATAGTTAGGCTAAAGTTGAAGCTCATGGAATTGAGGGCAAATTATTGAACTGGTTGGGAAAATGGCTGAGCAGCAGGAGATAGAGAGTGGGGATAATGGGCAGGATCTCAAATTGGCAGAATGTGCTGAGTGGTGTCCCACAGGGATCTGTGTTGGGCCTCAACTATTCACTGTATTTATTAACGACTTAGATGACGGGATAGAGAGCCGCATATCCAAGTTTGCCGATGACACAAAGATGGAGTGTAGATGGAAGCATAAAATTACAGAGAGATATTAATAGATTAAGTGAATGGGCAAAACTGTGACAAATAGATTTCAATTTAGGCAAGTGTGAGGTCATCCACTTTGGACCTAAAAAGGATAGATCAGAGTACTTTTTAAATGGTGAAAAGCTCAAAACAGTGTAGGTCTAAAGAGACTTCGGGGTCCATGGACTTAGAACATTGAAATGTACAGGTACAGAAAATAATCAAAAAGGCTAGTGGAATGCTGGCCTTTATATCTAGAGGGCCAGAATATAAGGGGTTAGAAGTTATGCTACAGCTATACAAAACCCTGGTTAGACCACACTTGGAGTACTGTGTTCAGTTCTGGGCACCGCACCTTAGGAAGGATATATTGGCCTTGGAGGGAGTGCAGCACAGGTTTACTAGAATGATACCTGGACTCCAAGGGTTAAATCATGAGGAGAGATTACACAAACTAGGGCTGTATTCCCTGGAATTTAGAAGATTAAGGGGTGATTGATCGAAGCTTTCAGGATAATAAGGGAAATTGATAGGGTAGATAAAGAGAAACTAATTCCTCTGGTTGGGGAGTCTAGGACTAGGGGACACAGCCTAAAAATTAGAGCCAGGAGTTTCAGGAGTGAAGTTAAGAAACTCTTCTCCATGTAAAGGGTGGTAGAAGTTTGGAATGTTCTTCCACAAATGACAGTTGATGCTAGCTCAGTTGTTAATTTTAAATCTGAGATTGATGGATTTTTGTTAACCAAGGGTATTAAGGGATATGGGGCTAAGGTGAGTATCTGGAGTTAGGTCACAGATCAACCATGATCTCATTGAATGGCGAAACAGGCTTGAGGGGCTAAATTGGCTACTCCTGTTCCTACGTTTAGGTCCAACCATAATCTGTGGCTGGATTTTAAGACCAGTTCAAAATGGTTCTGCTGAAAATCAACTCTTGCTTCATTTTAATACTATCATACATTTGAAAGAAGCCGACTGGGATTTTCATCTTGCTCAGGATGGAGTGAAGCTGGGGTCTACCCTTTCCCACCTGGAGTGGCTTGATGGAAGCTCCATATTCAATGCAGCTCTTTGGTCCCTGCCATAAACTCCGTTCCCTGTCCACCGACTCCTTCCCTCTCCCTGGCCACTGTCTGAGGCTGAACCAGACCGTTCACAACCTCAGTGTCCTATTTGACCCTGAGCTGAACTTCTGATCACATATCTGCTCCATCACCAAGACCACCTACTTCCACCTCTGTAATATCGCCCGTCTCTGCCCCTGCCTCAGCTCATCTGCTGCTGAAACCCTCATCTACGCCTTTGTTACATCTAGACTGGACTATTCCAGTGCCCTCCTGGCCGCCTCCCATCTTGCATCTTCCATAAACTTGAGCTCATCCAAAACTCTTCTGCCCGTATCCTAACTCGCACCAAGTCCCATTCACCCATCACCCCTATGCTGGCTCCTGGTCCGGATAACGTCTCGATTTTAAAATTTCATCCTTCTGATCAAATCCCTCCGTGGCTTCGCCCCTCCCTATCTCCCTAATCTCCTCCAGCCCTACAACCCTCCGAGTTCTCTGCGCTCCTCCAATTCTGGCCTCTTGCGCATCCCCGATTTTAATCGCTCTGCCATTGGCGGCCGTGCCTTCAGCTGCCTAGGCCCTAAGCTCTGGAATTCCCTCCCTAAACCTCTCTTCCTCACTCTCCTCCTTTAAGACACTCCTTAAAACCTACCTCTTTGAATAAGCTTTTGGTCACCTGTCCTAATATCTCCTTATGTGGTTCAGTCTTTGATAATCGCTCCTGTGAAGCGCCTTGAGACGTTTTACTACGTTAAAGGCGCTATATAAATACAAGTTGTTGTTGTTGTTATATCCCTTCAGGGTCTGACTGGGCATCCAAGTGAAGACTGCAGCAAGTCCAGTTAAAATTAATGATGGGGATTGGTTTTGAAGTGTAACAAATGCAATATTTTATGGTTGAAAGAAGGTATGTTAAGTGGACCAGCAGGCACCAGAATGTGATTGCCCTCACCTTCCTGTATCTGCAGGCCCTATCACACCTACTTTCGAGTGATCATGCGAATTGGCTCTGCTAGCTCCATGTCAGCAGGCAGTCAATTGAAAAGCTGTGCCATCTACTGCAAGGCCACTTGCAGCTCATCTGCCCCTTATGGATGGCACTGCCAGTGGGAGTCAAGGTCATCTCATCTTTTTTGTCCCCATCTTCTTCTAGGCCAGCATTATGACCATCTGACATATCAGCCAACGTACTGCCAACAAGTATGTCAAACAGATTACTGGTGCACAGCTCTGTACGGTTTTCATTACACTGCTGTCCAATTTTGCCACACTGCTGCATTTCCGAAAATATAAGGGTCATTGGTGAACGAAAGAAAGAAAGACTTGCCTTTTGTGACCTCAGGAAGTCCCAAAGTGCTTTCCAGCCAATGAAGTACTTTTGAAGTGTAGTCACTGTTGTAATGTAGGAAAAGCAGCAGCCAATTTGTGCACAGCAAGATCCCACAAACAGCAGTGAGATAATGGCCAGATAATCTGTTTTAGTGATGTTGATTGTGGGATAAAAATTGGCCAGCACACCCTAGCATTCTCCTAAATAGTGCCATGGGATCTTTTACGTTCACCTGACAGGGCAGACAGGGCCTTAATTTAACGTCTCATCCGAAAGGTGGCACCTCTGACAGTGCAGCACTCCCTCAGTACTGCACTGGAGTGTCAGCCCAGATTTATGTCTCTGGAGTGGGACTTGAACCCACAACCTTTTGTCTCAGAAGTGAGAGTGCTACCACTGAGCCACTGCTGATACCATGGGGAAAAAAAAATTCATTAAGGCCTATTATTGGGCGTAGGTAGCGTGATCCCAATGGCCCCTGCGCAGGCAGGACGAGAACTTTGTTCGGCCTTGGTACTCACCGTCAAGCTCCGTTCAAATCCAGGCCTTGCACATCGATTCAATGCAATGTGCACTTTCCACCAGCAGAGGGAGCCCCAATCTCTTAAAGGGAGGATGTCGCTTCAAATCTCTTAAAGGTAGCTGGTACTTGTTATTTGCTAAAAGTAACAGTCTGCTGGCTGCACGGAGTATGGACGCAGATCAGACATCGCACACATAAAACACAGATGCAGGTCCCGTCCCTATGTTTACACACTGATGAATTATGTTAAAACATTGAATAAAGGTTGTGCACTACTAAATCAGACATCCTCCAATCTGCATGCCAGACCTCATCGATCTGCTGATCTGGCGTGCACCAAGGTTCTCTGCTGATGCACTAGAGGCCTTGCTGCAAGAGGTGGACAGAAGGAGGGACATCCTACATCCGCGGTGGGGGGGTGAAGAAGTCCCGTCTTCACACTGAGGACACCATCCAACGTGTTGTGTGGCACTACCACCGTGCTAAATGGGATAGATTCAGAACAGATCTAGCAGCTCAAAACTGGGCATCCATGAGGCGCTGTGGGCCATCAGCAGCAGCAGAATTGTATTCCAGCACAATCTGTAACCTCATGGCCCGGCATATTCCTCACTCTACCATTACCAACAAGCCAGGGGATCAACCCTGGTTCAATGAGGAGTGTAGAAGAGCATGCCAGGAGCAGCACCAGGTGTACCTAAAAATGAGGTGCCAACCTGGTGAAGGACTACATGCATGCTAAACAGCGGAAGCAACATGCTATAGGTAGAGCGAAGCGTCAGATCAGATCAAAGCTCTGCAGTCCTGCCACATCCAGTCGTGAATGGTGGTGGACAATTAAACAACTAATGGGAGGAGGAGGCTCTGTAAACATCTCCATCCTCAATGATGGCAGAGTCCAGCACGTGAATGCAAAAGACAAGGCTGAAGCGTTTGCAACCATCTTCAGCCAGAAGTGCCGAGTGGATGATCCATCTCGGCCTCCTCCCGATATCCCCACCATCACAGAAGCCAGTCTTCAGCCAATTCGATTCACTCCACGTGATATCAAGAAACGGCTGAGTGCACTGGATACAGCAAAGGCTATGGGCCCCGACAACGTTCCGACTGTAGTGCTGAAGACTTGTGCTCCAGAACTAGCTGCGCCTCCAGCCAAACTGTTCCAGTACAGCTGCAACACTGGCATCTACCCGACAATGTGGAAAATTGCCCAGGTATGTCCTGAGAACAAAAAGCAGGACAAATCCAATCCGACCAATTACCGCCCCATCAGTCTACTCTCAATCATCAGCAAAGTGATGGAAGGTGTCGTCGACAGTGCTATCAAGCGGCACTTACTCACCAATAACCTGCTCACCGATGCTCAGTTTGGGTTCCGCCAGGACCACTCGACTCCAGACCTCATTACAGCCTTGGTCCAAACATAGACAAAAGAGCTGAATTCCAGAGGTGAGGTGAGAGTGACTGCCCTTGACATCAAGGCAGCATTTGACTGAGTGTGGTACCAAGGAGCCCTAGTAAAATTGAAGTCAATGGGAATCAGGGGGAAAACTCTCCAGTGGCTGGAGTCATACCTAGCACAAAGGAAGATGGTAGTGGTTGTTGGAGGCCAATCATCTCAGCCCCAGGGCATTGCTGCAGGAGTTCCTCAGGGCAGTGTCCTAGGCCCAACCATCTTCAGCTGCTTCATCAATGACCTTCCCTCCATCATAAGGTCAGAAATGGGGATGTTCGCTGATGATTGCACAGTGTTCAGTTCCATTCGCAACCCCTCAGATAATGAAGCAGTCCGAGCCCGCATGCAGCAAGACCTGGACAACATCCAGGCTTGGGCTGATAAGTGGCAAGTAACATTCGCGCCAGACAAGTGCCAGGCAATGACCATCTCCAACAAGAGAGAGTCTAACCACCTCCCCTTAACATTCAACGACATTACCATCGCTGAATCCCCCACCATCAACATCCTGGGGGTCACCATTGACCAGAAACTTAACTGGACCAGCCATATAAATACTGTGGCTACAAGAGCAGGTCAGAGGCTGGGTATTCTGCGGCGAGTGACTCACCTCCTGACTCCCCAAAGCCTTTCCACCATCTACAAGGCACAAGTCAGGAGTGTGATGGAATACTCTCCACTTGTCTGGATGAGTGCAGCTCCAACAACACTCAAGAAGCTTGATACCATCCAGGACAAAGCAGCCTGCTTGATTGGCACCCCATTCACCACCCTAAACATTCACTCCCTTCACCACTGGCGCATCGCGGCTGCAGTGTGTACCATCTACAGGATACACTGACACAACTCGCCAAGGCTTCTTCAACAGCACCTCCCAAACCTGCGACCTCTACCACCTAGAAGGACAAGGGCAGCAGGTACATCGGAACAACACCACCTGCACGTTCCCCTCCAAGTCACACACCATTCCGACTTGGAAATATATCGCCGTTCCTTCATTGTCGCTGGGTCAAAATCCTGGAACTCCCTTCCTAACAGCACTGTGGGAGAACCGTCACCACACGGACTGCAGCGGTTCAAGAAGGCGGCTCACCACCACCTTCTCAAGGACAATTAGGGATGGGCAATAAATGCCGGCCTTGCCAGCGACGCCCACATCTCATGAACGAATAAAAAAAAATGCCCTCCAGACATATGGCCAAAATGCAACAGGAGGCAGCGGGGGACGAAGTCAATGCCAGGCGCACAGCACCATGAAAATGGATGCAGTGCAGGAAGAAGTTCAATGCTTTGACACGGGTGGTCAAGGTGAGTGAGGTCAACTGTCAAGTGGTGTCTCCTACCAACTACACCACTAGCCGCATCCACTGCTCCACGGACTACACCTCCCCATCACCCACATACCAACAAACTCTTTCCATCAGTACTCAACTCTTCCAATCAGATGCTTCCTCTCACCCTTACACATTACCAGTGTTGCAAGCCGCCCACCCACAACTCACAGGCCAGACACACTGGCAGCTATTCAACCATGACAGGCACATCACCCAGGCACACATCCCGCTTTCTTGCAGAAGAAGGTGGCACATATCAGGAGCCAGCAAGTGGCAGTGGTATTTAGCCCCTCGAGCCTGTTCCACCATTCAATGAGATTATGGTGGACCTGTGATCTAACTCCATATACCCACCTTAGCCCCATATCCCTTAATACCCTTGGTTCACAAAAATCTATCAATCTCAGATTTAGAATTCACAATTGAGCTAGCATCAACTGCCATTTGCAGAAGAGCGTTCCAAACATCTCCCATCTTTTGCGTGTAGAAGTGTTTCCTAACTTCACTCCTGCACGTCCTGTCTCTAAATGTTAGTCTACGTCCCTGCGTCCTAGTATTCAAATATAGGTGACCTGCAAAAACAGTTATAAATTTATTGGCAGCCAGAAGCAATAATCCAGCCACTGACCTGTAAATCCTACATGGTCCCTTTAAATAGCTCTGGTCGGGGGGTCCTCCAGGCACTCTATGACATGTTCAGATGGTCGTGGTTTAAGACTGTGCATTGAGTTGAGCGTTAAGTGCCAAAATGTTGTCTATCACTTTAAATCAGCGGTGCACACTGATTGTATCCATTTTCTCCCTCCTTTACATGCTTCTGGCGTTCGGTATTTGCGCATGTGCTTACTCCTATACCAAGATGGCGTCCGGTGCACATCACCCTGGAAATGTGTGTGTACAGCCAAGCCGCCATCTTTGATGTTCGAGAGGAAACAACAGGGGCTACACGGCCCAATTTAGTGCCCCTAGTAGCTGGTCTATGGCCCATCTGTGCGCCCCTTAAGTGGCCATGCATCATGTAGGTTGCTTGTTCAATATTATGTGTGAAACCCTTTGATGATATGATTGTGCCAAGAGTGTCAATTATAAGTTGCCCCCTGAATGTGTTCTCAGTTGGAATATGGGCCTGCATGACGAGCAATCGAAGAGCTTTAAGGTTGTGTGAGGGCTTGGTGTGCACCAGCAGTAACTGTGGAACAAGGTACATAACATCTTGTGGCATGAATGCTTGCAGTATATACCTGGTAAATAGTACCAGCTTCCCTAAAGTGTGCCACCTTTATTTTTATCTGTTTCTACGTTGTGCAGGTCCTGTACACAGCATTGATCCTGGATGCCACCTTGTGCTCTGAAATGCAAAGCAGGACAACCCGCCACACACCCGCCTCTTGCAGCATCTCCACTTGACCAGACATCAGACAGGGGTCTAGACGCAGTGTTGCTCCATCACTTGCCTACTGACTCCATTTCTTGCCTCCACCTTTATTTTGCCATCCCTTAGGTTTTGCAGCCATTTCTAGTTCGCCCTTTCGAAGGGCTGCAGCTACTTACTTATTCCCCCTTTAAGTTTAGACTGTAACCCTTAAAGGGTTTAAGACATGCACAATTTCTTGCCCCCACCTTTTGGCAAGCCCAAGTGCCTAACAAGAGCCTGAAGCTGAAGTAATTGGGGATGACCTTGGGAAATCCTGAGGTTGGCCCATTGCTGTACTGACAAGCATTAAGCTCACTGCTCCAAAGTCTTACAGGTTCAGCATACACATTGGAAAACCCACCTTCTTAATCTATGAACTGGGAAACATAGAAAGGATTCCCTTTTAAAATAATTGTGGACCTCTATCTCAGTGCCTGTGTAACTCCTTCCCCCACCGCTAGCAAAGATTTGGAGCGAAAAATGTATCATTTCTTACATTCCTTTTAATTGTTCAAGGTGATGGAAAATGGCTTCCATCCACATGTGACCATTGGTTGGTTGAGAATGAGACGAGCATCCATTTTGTGACCGGCACCGGAGGAGGCCACAACCCAAAACACGTGGTCTGAGGCAGATATGAGAAGGGGATTGATATCAGCCCTAGGTGAGAGGCACATCTATGTAAAGGTGTCTCAGGTGCTATTTAACATAATTAATCAGTTCTGCCTTACTTTCAGTAACCTCAATGGGAGGGGATTGAGGTCGAGGGACACCAGCTGCAAATGGCAGGAGGTTGTTTCAGCTTCTGCGAGAGTGTGCAGAAGTTCTGTAAAGAGTGGAAATCTTCCATAATGAAGCAGCTGGAGTTGTCTGGTTTATCTTCTATATTCTAGGGGCAGAAAATGGAGCCTGGACCAGGAAGTCGGGAGGGTCACAGATGTCTTAATGGGCACAAGCCTGAGCGTCTTCGTTTTGCCACGTTTTCAGAAAGCTATTTTTGAGTTTCAATAGTTTGCATGGTAAGGTAAGGCTCTGTTGAATGGCACTGCTCCTAAAGGAAAGAGCTTCCTCGAGGTCAACTTTGGGCAATGGGCATAGTGTGTGGGCTGCTGGTTTCCACTTCCTCTCACAGTTGTCAAATGATCTGGACAGTAATCCGTGCATGTTTGAGATGATAACGTTCCAAGAGCCTGGTCTGTTGCTAAAATTGGCTACACTATTGTTTATTTATCTAGAAAGTGTTACACTGCAGGAGACTGGGCTGAACTCTGTGCGCAGACACATGCATTTCCTGTCCTGCAAATAGCATTTTTTTCCTATAACGTTATAGAACCTTCCCCCACACTGTTTTATTGCATGTGTTACTGTAATGGGATACGTACTGTGCTTTGTTGCCGGGGACTCCATGTAATGCAAGTTTTATTGTTGGTCTTTGAACTTGAGGACGGGCACTACTGATTTAACGGGTAAGATTACTTAGTACCAGTCGCTGCAGAGAAAAAAATGGGCTTGAGAATTTTTAATCTCCGCTGACTTAACAAAAATCTTTATTTTACCCAGTATGCTGCCACACACACTATTTTGTAGTTGGTGTTTTAGGAAAGACTCAGCCCACTCATTTTTAAGTGTTACAATGTTTTCTGGTTTAATAACTTGCCTATAACTTCTTGAATTGTTTCAAATTGATCGCAAACGGGCGTCCACTGATGCCGTCGCCCAACTGTGCCAATCTGCTCCTGTCGACAATAATCTGTGCAGTGCTTTTTATTCTGTGCCTCAGTTCTGTGTCTTTTTTGTGTGTCTCCCTCTCATTTCAAGTCCTGTATCAGCTTAGCTCAGTGGTAGCACTGAGTCAAAAGGCTGTGAACTTGAGCCCATGATCTAGGCTGACACTCCAGCGCAATACTGAGGGAGTGCGGTACTGTTGGAGCGGCCGTCCATCGGATGAGACGTTAAAGGTTCTCTAACACCATTGGAAGAAGAGCAGGGAGTCCTGTTCTCTGAGCTGACATTCACCCTTCAACCAATGCCACCAAGAACAGATCGACTGGTCATTCATTTCATTGCTGTTTTGGGACCTTGGTGTGTGCAGACTGGCTGCTGTTTTTGCCGACAAAATAATAGTCACTACTTTTTTTTTGAAAAAGGAGTCCATTGGCTGTGAATATTTTGGATGTGTGAAAGACACTGTCCTTTCTTTCTTTCTCCATCTTACCTTTCCTCACCTTCTTCCTCCTCTTCCCCTTTTTGTCTTCAGTGAAGTGTATCTTGGGTTATTTTCTATGTATTTAGAGGAGGCATGATTATTTATTGATGAGAACACCCCATGGGAAAGGGACAATGATAGGATATCTATGGATCAGGGGTACCATGGGCGCTGTTCTTAGGGAGTTTTTTGAGCATCCAGGGAGAGCAGGCAACTCTGAATTTGTGTAACAATCCAAAGATAATCAAAAAAGTTAAGGTTGGGGAACATCTTGGAAATAGCGACTATAACTGAATTAGGTATGGTGTCCGACTCGCCGTGGTTAAGCACAACAGGACAGAGTATTGATTTTAGGAAGGCTGACTATGGGGAATGAGGAGGCCGTTGATGGATCTGGACCTAGGACAGATTGTTAGAGGGCAAAGCTGGGAAAAGAAGTGATATACTTTTAGATGCACAATGCAGGAATTACAATGTCAACCTAGATCAGTAGGCAAGAAACACAAAAGGAATAATGCAGGCAACAAGAGAGGGAATGCAAGGAATACGGGCAAAATGTGGCCAATTTACATCGCAAGTCACTGGAAAAATAATTAGAATACGCCTCAGCGAGCATAGCGGGGGCTTGGGAGCTCTGCGGCTAATGAACAGTTAAGAATTCATTTCAATTGTTGATTTCTGCAGAAATTCCAACCTTTAGATTGTAAATCTGTGGGAGTGTAATGTCAATTATAGTTAAAAATAATAATTTAATTAATCTCTAATCCCAGCATATTGTTTATTTTCCAAATAGAGTTGGTTGAATTCTTTATAAAAGTTGCATTCTATCTCTGCTGTCTGGAACTCGCACCAAATCGAATTCATGAAAACACAGCAGTACCCAATTCGATGAGGTTGCTGCCTCCGGCCAACAATTATTTATATCCGGCAGCAAATTACTAAAAGATATAAACAGGGACCAATATTGAATAAATATTGTGACAAGAACAAACAGTTCTTTGCTAACTCTCACACTATATCACGAGGCTATGGCTGGGAGCTGTGGATTTTAAGAGTATTGTACTTCACCCGTGATTGACATCAGAAAGCGATTTCAGAAGCAATGCAGAAAACAGTCATCCGAAGAATTCGCATTCGCTTTACATTAAACCTTCAAAAATATGGGCTCTGCTTTGATCAATCTGGTGAAGAAAATTTAGAATTGAGATAGCAACTGTATTATAATGCCCAGAAGCGATGTTTTTTTTCCAAAAAATATACTTTATTCATAAAATTTGCAACAATACATACAATACAATTGTCATATCACATTTCAAACGTAAACAATACAGATTATACAATTTGCAGTCTACATCAAGTACAGTTCAATGAACGCCTTGTACATAATGACAGTCCATGACATTCTAGGGTGCCTCATTGCATTACATTAGGAACATAGGAACAGGAGCAGGCCATTCAGCCCCTCGTGCCTGCTCCGCCATTTGATAAGATCATGGCTGATCTGTGATCCAACTCCATATACCTGCCTTTGGCCCATATCCCTTAATACCTTTGGTTGCCAAAAAGCTATCTATCTCAGATTTAAATTTAGCAATTGAGCAAGCATCAATTGCCGTTTGTGGAAGAGAGTTCCAAACTTCTACCACCCTTTGTGTGTAGAAATGTTTTCTAATCTCACTCCTGAAAGGTCTGGCTCTAATTTTTAGACTGTGCCCCCTACTCCTAGAATCCCCAACCAGCGGAAATAGTTTCTCTCTATCCACCCTATCCGTTCCCCTTAATATCTTATAAACTTCGATCAGATCACCCCTGAACCTTCGAAACTCTAGAGAATACAACCCCAACATTCAATACAGATTATTGATTACAGATTCATTACAGGAACATTACAGATTCATTACAGGTACATTACAGATTTGTTACAGGTACATTACATCAATTTGAATTTTACATTCTGCCATAGGGTTTTTTTTCCCTGATTGCAGCCCCTCGGTATACAATGGCGGGAAGGCTCTAAACGGTTGCCCTTCCCAAACGATGTTGCCTTTTCGAAACGTGTTCCTGTTTTCATTCCTGTGCACTCACCCCATCCAGCGCCATTCTGCAATGTTCTCAGTGCCTTTAACTTAGCAAACTCGATCTCAAATGGAGGCGGAGCTTTGATTATTAGCTATTTCAGAGCGGGAAGAAGCGGAGTGGTGCAAAAACCTCAGGAAATTTTGGCGCAGCGCAAGGAATGGCCTGAGTCACTCACGCCATAATTTAATGGTAATAATAATGGCATGTATCGGAGATGCAGCGTTACTATGGCGACACTTAACAGCAAGTAACGGCCCAATGTAAAAAGTACATCCGGAGGAAAGGGGGACTCTGAGAAACATAGCCATGAGGAGGTGGGATTAGCCCATTGTGGCTAGCCTGAACACATTGGGTAGAATTTTCTGAGGCCCTAAACCAGCGGAAAGCAGCTCATCAGAAAGCCATGAGCACGCTGCCAGCAATCTTCTGTCTAGAAACATTCCTCCCTTTCTTTGTGTCTGTGTTCAAGGAAAAAGTCACTGACACCTTAGAAGTGAGGTTTAATGTTCCAGGAAAGGAAGAGGGAATTTTCAGAACAAAGCAACTAGCAATAAAGAAGTGACAAAAATGTTGCAGAGGATAAGGACCATGAGGTCACTGGCCAGCACACAAGGGGACTTAAAGGAAATGACTGACAATATTAGTCATGTTCTGGTGGAGATCTTCAGGGAATCATTAGAATCAGGAGTTGGAGAGAAGCGAACATAAAATGAGAGGACACAAGGGAACATTGTAAAACGGGCGAAAGGACTGTCCTGGAAATATGGACCAGTCAGCCCGACATCAGTCATGGGTAATGTGTTGGAGGTCATCTTGAAGAGGGGTATCACAAAACATCCGGAGGAATATGGAGTCAACAAGGGGAACTGATCAGGACAAAGCTGTTCGAAATGATTGAGCAGGATGAAAGGAACGCTGTGGATATTATTTACCCAGACTGCAGCAAGGCTTTTGATCCAGTGCCCCAGGGGAGGCTGCTTTGCACGGTGGAAAGGTCCTGATCAGACAGGCAGTTATCAAAGTAGATTGGCAAATGGCAGCATTAAATAAGACAGGGTGGCAGGGAAGGGAATGGAGAGATCAGATAGAATTACTGTACAAAGAGGGGAGGGGAATGGACAGATCAGATAGAATTATTGCACACAGAGGGGGAGGGGAATGGACAGATCAGATAGAATTACTGTACACAGAGGGGAGGGAAATGGACAGATCAGATAGAATTACAACACACAGAGGGGAGAGGAATGGACAGATCAGATAGAATTACTGTACACAGAGGGGAGGGGAATGGACAGATCAGATAGAATTACTGTACACAGAGGGGAGGGGAATGGACAGATCAGATAGAATTACTGTACACAGAGGGGAGGGGAATGGACAGATCAGATAGAATTACTGTACACAGAGGGGAGGGGAATGGACAGATCAGATAGAATTACTGTACACAGAGGGGAGGGGAATGGACAGATCTGATAGAATTACTGTACACAGAGGGATGGAGAATGGACAGATCAGATAGAATTACTGTACACAAAGGGGGGAATGGACAGATCAGATAGAATTACTGTACACAGAGGGGAGGGGAATGGACTGATCAGATAAAATTACTGCACACAGAGGGATGGAGAATGGACAGATCAGATAGAATTACTGTACACAGAGGGAGGGGAATGGACAGATCAGATAGAATTACTGTACACAGAGGGGAGGGGAATGGACAGATCAGATAGAATTACTGTACACAGAAGGGAGGAGAATGGACAGATCAGATAGAATTACTGTACACAGAGGGGAATGGACAGGTCAGATAGAATTACTGTACACAGAGGGGAGGGGAATGGAGAGATCAGATAGAATTACTGTACACAGAGGGGAGGGGAATGGACAGATCAGATAGAATTACTGTACACAGAGGGGAGGGGAATGGACAGATCAGATAGAATTACTGCACACAGAGGGGAGGGGAATGGAGAGATCAGATAGAATTACTGTACACAGGGGAGGGGTATGGACAGATCAGATATAATTACTGTACACAGAGGGATGGAGAATGGACAGGTCTGATATAATTACTGTACACAGAGGGGAATGGACAGATCAGATAGAATTACTGTACACAGAGGGGAGGGGAATGGACAGATCAGATAGAATTACTGTACACAGAGGGGAGGGGAATGGACAGATCAGATAGAATTACTGTACAGAGGGGAGGGGAATGGACAGATCAGATAGAATTACTGTATACAGAGGGGAGGGGAATGGACAGATCAGATAGAATTACTGTATACAGAGGGGAGGGGAATGGACAGATCAGATTGAATTACTGTGCACAGAGGGGAGGGGAATGGAGAGATCAGATAGAATTAATGGACACAGAGGGTAGGCGAATGGACAGATCAGATAGAATTACTGTACACAGAGGGGAGGGGAATGGACAGATCAGATAGAATTACTGTATACAGAGGGGAGGGGAATGGACAGATCAGATTGAATTACTGTGCACAGAGGGGAGGGGAATGGAGAGATCAGATAGAATTAATGGACACAGAGGGGAGGGGAATGGACAGATCAGATAGAATTAATGGACACAGAGGGTAGGCGAATGGACAGATCAGATAGAATTACTGTACACAGAGGGGAGGGGAATGGACAGATCAGATAGAATTAATGGACACAGAGGGGAGGGGAATGGACAGATCAGATAGAATTAATGGACACAGAGGGTAGGCGAATGGACAGATCAGATAGAATTACTGTACACAGAGGGGAGGGGAATGGACAGATCAGATAGAATTACTGTACACAGAGGGGAGGGGAATGGACAGATCAGATAGAATTACTGTACACAGAGGGGAGGGGAATGGACAGATCAGATAGAATTACTGTACACAGAGGGGAGGGGAATGGGCAGATCAGATAGAATTACTGTACACAGAGGGGAGGGAAATGGACAGATCAGATAGAATTACTGTACACAGAGGGGAGGGGAATGGACAGATCAGATCGAATTACTGTACACAGAGGGGAGGGGAATGGAGAGATCAGATAGAAATACTGTACACAGAGGGGAGGGGAATGGACAGATCAGATAGAATTACTGTACACAGAGGGGAGGGGAATGGACAGATCAGATAGAATTACTGTACACAGAGGGGAGGGGAATGGGCAGATCAGATAGAATTACTGTACACAAAGGGGAGGAGAATGGACAGATCAGATAGAATTACTGTACACAGAGGGGAGGGGAATGTACAGATCAGATAGAATTACTGTACACAGAGGGGAGGGGAATGGACAGATCAGATAGAATTACTGTACACAGAGGGTAGGCGAATGGACAGATCAGATAGAATTACTGTACACAGAGGGGAGGGGAATGGACAGATCAGATAGAATTACTGTACACAGGGGAGGGGAATGGACAGATCAGATAGAATTACTGGAGACAGAGGGGAGGGGAATGGACAGATCAGATTGAATTACTGTGCACAGAGGGGAGGGGAATGGACAGATAAGATCGAATTACTGTACACTGGGGGGAGGGAATGGACAGATAAGATCGAATTACTGTACACAGAGGGGAGGGGAATGGACATATCAGATAGAATTACTGTACACAGAGGGGAGGGGAATGGAGAGATCAGATAGAATTACTGTACACAGGGGAGGGGTATGGACAGATCAGATATAATTACTGTACACAGAGGGATGGACAATGGACAGGTCTGATATAATTACTGTACACATAGGGGAGGGAACGGACAGAGCAGATGGAATTACTGTACACAGAGGGGAGGGGAATGGACAGATCAGATATAATTACTGTACACAGAGGGGAGGGAATGGACAGATCAGATAGAATTACTGTACAAAAAGGGGAGAGGAATGGACAGATCAGATGGAATTACTGTGCACAGAGGGGAATGGACAGATCAGATTGAATTACTGTACACAGAGGGGAAGGGAATGAAAAGATCTGTTAGAATTACTGTACACAGAGGGGAGGGGAATGGACAGATCAGATAGAATTACTGTACACAGAGGGGAATGGACAGATCAGATTGAATTACTGTACACAGGGGGGAGGGGAATGGACAGATCAGATAGAATTACTGTACACAGAGGGGAGGGGAATGGACAGATCAGACAGAATTAATGGACACAGAGGGGAGGGGAATGGACAGATCAGATAGAATTAATGGACACAGAGGGGAGGGGAATGGACAGATCAGATAGAATTAATGGACACAGAGGGGAGGGGAATGGACAGATCAGATAGAATTAATGGACACAGAGGGGAGGGGAATGGACAGATCAGATAGAATTAATGGACACAGAGGGGAGGGGAATGGACAGATCAGATAGAATGACTGTACACAGGGGGGAGGGGAATGGACAGATCAGATAGAATGACTGTACACAGGGGGGAGGGGAATGGACAGATCAGATAGAATTACTGTACACAGAGGGGAGGGGAATGGACAGATCAGATAGAATTACTGTACACAGAGGGGAGGGGAATGGACAGATCAGATAGAATTACTGCACACAGAGGGGAGGAGAATGGACAGATCAGATAGAATTACTGTACACAGGGGGGAGGGGAATGGACAGATCAGATAGAATTACTGTGTACAGAGGGGAGGGGAATGGACAGATCAGATAGAATTACTGTGTACAGAGGGGAGGGGAATGGACAGATCAGATAGAATTACTGTGTACAGAGGGGAGGGGAATGGACAGATCAGATAGAATTACTGTACACAGAGGGGAGGGGAATGGACAGATCAGATAGAATTACTGTACACAGAGGGGAGGGGAATGGACAGATCAGATTGAATTACTGTACACAGAGGGGAGGGGAGGGGAATGGACAGATCAGATAGAATTACTGTACACAGAGGGGAGGAGAATGGACAGATCAGATAGAATTACTGTACACAGAGTGGAGAGGGGAATGGACAGATCAGATAGAATTACTGTACACAGAGGAGAGGGAATGCACAGATCAGATAGAATTACTGTCCACAGAGGGGAGGGGAATGGACAGATCAGATAGAATTACTGTACACAGGGGGGGAATGGACAGATCAGATAGAATTACTGTGCCCAGGGGGTAGGGTAATGGACAGATCAGATAGAATTACTGTACACAGAGGGGAGAGGAATGGACAGATCAGATAGAATTACTGTACACAGAGGGGAGGGGAATGGACAGATCAGATAGAATTACTGTACACAGAGGGGAGGGGAATGGACAGATCAGATAGAATTACTGTAGACAGAGGGGAGGGGAATGGACAGATCAGATAGAATTACTGTACACAGAGGGGAGGGGAATGGACAGATCAGATAGAATTACTGTACACAGTGGGGAGGGGAATGGACAGATCAGATAGAATTACTGTAGACAGAGGGGAGGGGAATGGACAGATCAGATAGAATTACTGTACACAGAGGGGAGGGGAATGGACAGATCAGATAGAATTACTGTACACAGAGGGGAGGGGAATGTACAGATCAGATAGAATTACTGTACACAGAGGGGAGGGGAATGGACAGATCAGATAGAATTACTGTCCACAGAGGGGAGGGGAATGGACAGATCAGATAGAATGACTGTACACAGAGGGGAGGGGAATGGACAGATCAGATAGAATTACTGTACACAGAGGGGAGGGGAATGGACAGATCAGATAGAATTACTGTACACAGAGGGGAGGGGAATGGACAGATCAGATAGAATTACTGTACACAGAGGGGAGGGGAATGGACAGATCAGATAGAATTACTGTACACAGGGGAGGGAATGGACAGATCAGATAGAATTACTGTACACAGAGGGGAGGGGAATGGACAGATCAGATAGAATTACTGTACACAGAGGGGAGGGGAATGGACAGATCAGATAGAATTACTGTACACAGAGGGGAGGGGAATGGACAGATCAGATAGAATTACTGTACAGAGGGGAGGGGAATGGACAGATCAGATAGAATTACTGTCCACAGAGGGGAGGGGAATGGACAGATCAGATAGAATGACTGTACACAGAGGGGAGGGGAATGGACAGATCAGATAGAATTACTGTACACAGAGGGGAGGGGAATGGACAGATCAGATAGAATTACTGTACACAGAGGGGAGGGGAATGGAGAGATCAGATAGAATAACTGTACACAGAGGGGAGGGGAATGGACAGATCAGATTGAATTACTGTACACAGAGGGGAGGGGAATGGACAGATCAGATAGAATTACTGTACACAGAGGGGAGGGGAATGGAGAGATCAGATAGAATTACTGTACACAGAGGGGAGGGAAATGGACAGATCAGATAGAATTACTGTACACAGAGGGGAGGAGAATGGACAGATCAGATAGAATTACTGTACACAGAGGGGAGGGGAATGGACAGATCAGATAGAATTACTGTGCACAGAGGGGAGGGGAATGGACAGATCAGATAGAATTACTGCACACAGAGGGGAGAGGAATGGACAGATCAGATAGAATTACTGTACACAGAGGGGAGGGGAATGGACAGATCAGATAGAATTACTGTACACAGAGGGTGGGGAATGTACAGATCAGATAGAATTACTGTACACAGAGGGGAGGGGAATGGACAGATCAGATAGAATTACTGTACACAGAGGGTGGGGAATGTACAGATCAGATAGAATTACTGTACACAGAGGGGAGGGGAATGGACAGATCAGATAGAATTACTGTACACAGAGGGTGGGGAATGTACAGATCAGATAGAATTACTGTACACAGAGGGGAGTGGAATGGACAGATCAGATAGAATTACTGTACACAGAGCGGAGGGGAATGGACAGATCAGACAGAATTACTGTACACAGAGGGGAGGGGAATGGACAGATCAGATAGAATTACTGTACACAGAGGGGAGGGGAATGGACAGATCAGATAGAATTACTGTACACACTGGGGAGGGGAATGGAGAGATCAGATAGAATTACTGTACACAGAGGGGAGGGGATTGGACAGATCAGATAGAATTACTGTACACAGAGGGGAGGGGAATGGACAGATCAGATAGAATTACTGTACACAGAGGGGAGGGGATTGGACAGATCAGATCGAATTACTGCACACAGAGGGGAGGGGAATGGACAGATCAGATAGAATTACTGTACACAGAGGGGAGAGGAATGGACAGATCAGATAGAATTACTGTACACAGAGGGGAGGGGAATGGACAGATCAGATAGAATTACTGTACACAGAGGGGAGGTGAATGGACAGATCAGATAGAATTACTGTACACAGAGGGGAGGGGAATGGACAGATCAGATAGAATTACTGTACACAGAGGGGAGGGGAATGGACAGATCAGATAGAATTACTGTACACAGAGGGGAGGGGAATGGACAGATCAGATAGAATTACTGTACACAGAGGGGAGGGGAATGGACAGATCAGATAGAATTACTGTACACAGAGGGGAGGGGAATGGACAGATCAGATAGAATTACTGCACACAGAGGGGAGGGGAATGGACAGATCAGACAGAATTACTGTACACAGAGGGGAGGGGAATGGACAGATCAGATAGAATTACTGTACACACTGGGGAGGGGAATGGAGAGATCAGATAGAATTACTGTACACAGAGGGGAGGGGAATGGACAGATCAGATAGAATTACTGTACACAGAGGGGAGGGGAATGGACAGATCAGATAGAATTACTGTACACAGAGGGGAGGGGAATGGACAGATCAGATAGAATTACTGTACACAGAGGGGAGGGGAATGGACAGATCAGATAGAATGACTGTACACAGAGCGGAGGAGAATGGACAGATCAGATAGAATTACTGCACACAGAGGGGAGGGGAATGTACAGATCAGATAGAATTACTGTACACAGAGGGGAGGGGAATGGACAGATCAGATAGAATTACTGTACACAGAGGGGAGGGGAATGGACAGATCAGATAGAATTACTGTACACAGAGGGGAGGGGAATGGACAGATCAGATAGAATTACTGTACACAGAGGGGAGGGAATGGACAGATCAGATAGAATTACTGTACACAGAGGGGAGGGGAATGGACAGATCAGATAGAATTACTGTACACAGAGGGGAGGGGAATGGACAGATCAGATAGAATTACTGTACACAGAGGGGAGGGAATGGACAGATCAGATAGAATTACTGTACACAGGGGGGAGGGGAATGGACAGATCAGATAGAATTACTGTACACAGAGGGGAGGGGAATGGACAGATCAGATAGAATTACTGTACACAGAGGGTAGGGGAATGGACAGATCAGGTAGAATTACTGTACACAGAGGGGAGGGAATGGACAGATCAGATAGAATTACTGTACACAGAGGGGAGGGGAATGGAGAGATCAGATAGAATTACTGTTCACAGAGGGGAGGGGAATGGACAGATCAGATAGAATTACTGTACACAGAGGGGAGGGGAATGGACAGATCAGATAGAATTACTGTACACAGAGGGGAGGGGAATGGACAGATCAGATAGAATTACTGTACACAGAGGGGAGGAGAATGGAGAGATCAGATAGAATTACTGCACACAGGGGGAGGGGAATGGACAGATCAGATAGAATTACTGTACACAGAGGGGAGGGAATGGACAGATCAGATAGAATTACTGTTCACAGAGGGGAGGGGAATGGACAGATCAGATAGAATTACTGTACACAGAGGGGAGGGGAATGTACAGATCAGATAGAATTACTGTACACAGAGGGGAGGGGAATGGACAGATCAGATACAATTACTGTACACAGGGGAGGGAATGGACAGATCAGATAGAATTACTGTACAGAGAGGGGAGGGGAATGGACAGATCAGATAGAATTACTGTACACAGAGGGGAGGGGAATGTACAGATCAGATAGAATTACTGTACACAGAGGGGAGGGGAATGGACAGATCAGATAGAATTACTGTACACAGAGGGGAGGGGAATGGACAGATCAGATAGAATTACTGTACACAGAGGGGAGGGGAATGGACAGATCAGATAGAATTACTGTACACAGAGGGGAGGGGAATGGACAGATCAGATAGGATTACTGTACACAGAGGGGAGGGGAATGGACAGATCAGATAGAATTACTGTACACAGAGGGGAGGGGAATGGACAGATCAGATAGAATTACTGTACACAGAGGGGAGGAGAATGGACAGATCAGATAGAATTACTGTACACAGAGGGGAGGGGAATGGACAGATCAGATAGAATTACTGTACACAGAGGGGAGGAGAATGGACAGATCAGATAGAATTACTGTACACAGGGGAGGGAATGGACAGATCAGATAGAATTACTGTACACAGAGGGGAGGGGAATGGACAGATCAGATAGAATTGCTGCACACAGAGGGGAGGGGAATGGACAGATCAGATAGAATTACTGTACACAGAGGGGAGGGAAATGGACAGATCAGATAGAATTACTGTACACAGAGGGGAGGGGAATGGACAGATCAGATAGAATTACTGTACACAGAGGGGAGGGGAATGGACAGATCAGATAGAATTACTGTACACAGAGGGGAGGGGAATGGACAGATCAGATAGAATTACTGTACACAGAGCGGAGGCGAATGGACAGATCAGATAGAATTACTGTACACAGAGGGGAGGGGAATGGACAGATCAGATAGAATTACTGTACACAGAGGGGAGGGGAATGGACAGATCAGATAGAATGACTGTGCCCAGGGGGTAGGGTAATGGACAGATCAGATAGAATTACTGTACACAGGGGGAAGGGAATGGACAGATCAGATAGAATTACTGTACACAGTGGGGAGGGCAATGGACAGATCAGATAGAATTACTGTACACAGGGGGAAGGGAATGGACAGATCAGATAGAATTACTGTACACAGTGGGGAGGGCAATGGACAGATCAGATAGAATTACTGTACACAGGGGGAGGGTAATTTACAGATCAGATAGAATGACTGTGCACAGGGGGGAGGGGAATGCACAGATCGGATAGAATTACTGTACACAGAGGGGAGGGGAATGGACAGATCAGATAGAATTACTGCACACAGTGGGGAGGAGAATGGACTGATCAGATAGAATCACTGTGCACAAAGCGGAGGGGAATGGACAGATCAGATAGAATTACTGCACACAGTGGGGAGGAGAATGGACTGATCAGATAGAATCACTGTGCACAAAGCGGAGGGGAATGGACAGATCAGATAGAATTACTGTACACAGAGGGGAGGGGAATGGACAGATCAGATAGAATTACTGCACACAGTGGGGAGGAGAATGGACTGATCAGATAGAATCACTGTGCACAAAGCGGAGGGGAATGGACAGATCAGATAGAATTACTGTGCACAGAGGGGAGGGGAATGGGCAGATCAGATAGAATTACTGTGCACAGGGGGGAGGGGAATGCACAGATCAGATAGAATTACTGTACACAGAGGGCAGGGAATGGACAGATCAGATAGAATTACTGTGCACAGCGGGGAGGGGAATGGACAGATCAGACAGAATTACTGCACACAGCGGGGAGGGGAATGGACAGATCAGACAGAATTACTGCACACAGCGGGGAGAGGAATGTACAGATCAGATCGAATTACTGTTCACAGAGGGGAGGGGAATGGACAGATCAGATAGAATTACTGTACACAGAGGGGAGGGGAATGGACAGATCAGATAGAATTACTGTGCCCAGGGGGTAGGGGAATGGACAGATCAGATCGAATGACTGTACACAGAGGGGAGGGGAATGGACAGATCAGATAGAATTACTGTACACAGAGGAGAGGGGAATGGACAGATCAGATAGAATTACTGTGCCCAGGGGGTAGGGGAATGGACAGATCAGATCGAATTACTGTACACAGAGGGGAGGGGAATGGACAGATCAGATAGAATTACTGTCCACAGAGGGGAGGGAATGGACAGATCAGATAGAATTACTGTACACAGAGGGGAGGGGAATGTACAGATCAGATAGAATTACTGTACACAGTGAGGAGGGGAATGGACAGATCAGATAGAATTACTGTACACAGAGGGGAGGGGAATGTACAGATCAGATAGAATTACTGTACACAGAGGGAGGGGAATGGACAGATCAGATAGAATTACTGTACACAGGGGGAGGGGAATGGACAGATCAGATAGAATTACTGTACACAGAGGGGAGGGGAATGGACAGATCAGATCGAATTACTGTACACAGAGGGGAGGGGAATGGAAAGATCAGATAGAATTACTGTACACAAAGGGGAGGAGAATGGACAGATCAGATAGAATGACTGTACACAGAGGGGAGGGGAATGGACAGATCAGATAGAATTACTGTACACAGAGGGGAGGGGAATGTACAGATCAGATAGAATGACTGTACACAGAGGGGAGGGGAATGGACAGATCAGATAGAATTACTGTACACAGAGGGGAGGGGAATGCACAGATCAGATAGAATTACTGTGCACAGAGGGGAGGAGAATGGACAGATCAGATAGAATGACTGTACACAGAGGGGAGGGGAATGGACAGATCAGATAGAATGACTGTACACAGAGGGGAGGGGAATGGACAGATCAGATAGAATTACTGTACACAGAGGGGAGGGGAATGGACAGATCAGATAGAATTACTGTGCACAGAGGGGAGGAGAATGGACAGATCAGATAGAATTACTGTGCACTGAGGGGAGGGAATGGACAGTTCAGATAGAATTACTGTACACAAAGGGGAGGAGAATGGACAGATCAGATAGAATGACTGTACACAGAGGGGAGGGGAATGGACAGATCAGATAGAATTACTGTACACAGAGTGGAGAGGAATGTACAGATCAGATAGAATTACTGTACACAGAGGGGAGGGGAATGGACAGATCAGATAGAATTACTGTGCACAGAGGGGAGGAGAATGGACAGATCAGATAGAATTACTGTGCACAGAGGGAGGGAATGGACAGATCAGATAGAATTACTGTACACAGAGGGGAGGGGAATGGACAGATCAGATAGAATTACTGTACACAGAGGGGAGGGGAATGGAGAGATCAGATAGAATTACTGTACACAAAGGGGAGGAGAATGGACAGATCAGATAGAATTACTGTACACAGAGGGGAGGGGAATGGACAGATCAGATAGAATGACTGTACACAGAGGGGAGGGGAATGGACAGATCAGATAGAATTACTGTACACAGAGGGGAGGAGAATGGACAGATCAGATAGAATTACTGTACACAGAGGGGAGGGGAATAGACAGATCAGATAGAATTACTGTACACAGAGGGAAGGGAAATGGACAGATCAGATAGAATTACTCTGCCCAGGGGGTAGGGGAATGGACAGATCAGTTCGAATTACTGTACACAGAGGGGAGGAGAATGGACAGATCAGATAGAATTACTGTACAAAGAGGGGAGGGGAATAGACAGATCAGATAGAATTACTGTACACAGAGGGGAGGGGAATGGACAGATCAGTTCGAATTACTGTACACAGAGGGGAGGGAATGCACAGATCAGATAGAATTACTGTACACAGAGGGGAGGGGAATTCACAGATCAGATAGAATTACTGCACACAGAGGGAAGGGGAACGGACAGATCAGATAGAATGACTGTACACAGAGCGGAGGAGAATGGACAGATCAGATAGAATTACTGTACACAGAGCGGAGGAGAATGGACAGATCAGATAGAATTACTGCACACAGAGGGGAGGGGAACGGACAGATCAGATAGAATTACTGTACACAGAGGGGAGGGGAATGGACAGATCAGATAGAATTACTGTACACAGAGGGGAGGGGAATGTACAGATCAGATAGAATTACTGTGCCCAGGGGGTAGGGGAATGGACAGATCAGATAGAATTACTGTACACAGAGGGGAGGGGAATGGACAGATCAGTTCGAATTACTGTACACAGAGGGGAGGGAATGCACAGATCAGATAGAATTACTGTACACAGAGGGGAGGGGAATTCACAGATCAGATAGAATTACTGCACACAGAGGGAAGGGGAATGGACAGATCAGATAGAATGACTGTACACAGAGCGGAGGAGAATGGACAGATCAGATAGAATTACTGTACACAGAGCGGAGGAGAATGGACAGATCAGATAGAATTACTGCACACAGAGGGGAGGGGAACGGACAGATCAGATAGAATTACTGTACACAGAGGGGAGGGGAATGGACAGATCAGATAGAATTACTGTACACAGAGGGGAGGGGAATGTACAGATCAGATAGAATTACTGCACACAGAGGGGAGAGGAATGTACAGATCAGATAGATTTACTGTACACAGCGGGGAGGGGAATGGACAGATCAGATAGAATTACTGCACAAAGGGGGGGAATGTACAGATCAGATTGAATTACTGTACACAGAGGGGAGGGGAATGGACAGATCAGATAGAATTACTGCACACAGAGGGGAGGGGAATGTACAGATCAGATTGAATTACTGTGCACAGAGGGGAGGGGAATGTACAGATCAGATTGAATTACTGTACACAGAGGGGAGGGGAATGGACAGATCAGATAGAATTACTGTGCACAGAGGGGAGTGAATGGACAGATCAGATAGAATTACTGTACACAGAGGGGAGGGGAATGGACAGATCAGATAGAATTACTGTGCACAGAGGGGAGGGAATGGACAGATCAGATAGAATTACTGTACACAGAGGGGAGAGGAATGGACAGATCAGATAGAATTACTGTACACAGAGGGGAGGGGATTGGACAGATCAGATAGAATTACTGTACACAGAGGGGAGGGGAATGGAGAGATCAGATATATTTACTGTACACAGAGGGGAGGGGAATGGACAGATCAGATAGAATTACTGTACACAGAGGGGAGGGGAATGGACAGATCAGATATATTTACTGTACACAGAGGGGAGGGGAATGGACAGATCAGATAGAATTACTGTACACAGAGGGGAGGGGAATGGACAGATCAGATAGAATTACTGTACACAGAGGGGAGGGGAATGGACAGATCAGATATATTTACTGTACACAGAGGGGAGGGGAATGGACAGATCAGATAGAATTACTGTACACTGAGGGGAGGGGAATGGACAGATCAGATAGAATTACTGTACACAAAGGGGAGGGGAATGGAGAGATCAGATAGAATCACTGTGCACAGAGGGGAGGGGAATGGAGAGATCAGATAGAATTACTGTGCACAGAGGGGAGGGGAATGGACAGATCAGATAGAATGACTGCACACAGAGGGGAGGGGAATGTACAGATCAGATAGAATTACTGTACACAGAGGGGAGAGGAATGGACAGATCAGATAGAATTACTGCACACAGAGGGGAGAGGAATGGACAGATCAGATAGAATTACTGTACACAGAGGGGAGAGGAATGGAAAGATCAGATAGAATTACTGTACACAGAGGGGAGGGGAATGGACAGATCAGATAGAATTACTGTACACAGAGGGGAGGGGAATGGACAGATCAGATAGAATTACTGTACACAGAGGGGAGAGGAATGGAAAGATCAGATAGAATTACTGTACACAAAGGGGAGGAGAATGGACAGATCAGATAGAATTACTGTACACAGAGGGAGGGAATGGACAGATCAGATAGAATTACTGTACACAGCGGGGAGGGGAATGGACAGATCAGATAGAATTACTGTACACAGAGGGGAGGGGAATGGAGAGATCAGATAGAATTACTGTACACAGAGGGGAGGGGAATGGACAGATCAGATAGAATTACTGTACACAGAGGGGAGGGGAATGGACAGATCAGATAGAATTACTGCACACAGAGGGGAGAGGAATGGACAGATCAGATAGAATTACTGCACACAAAGGGGAGGAGAATGGACAGATCAGATAGAATTACTGTACACAAAGGGGAGGGGAATGGACAGATCAGATAGAATTACTGTACACAGAGGGGAGGGGAATTTACAGATCAGATAGAATTACTGTACACAGAGGGGAGGGGAATGGACAGATCAGATAGAATTACTGTACACAAAGGGGAGGAGAATGGACAGATCAGATAGAATTACTGTACACAGAACGGAGGGGAATGGACAGATCAGATAGAATTACTGTACACAGAGGGGAGGGGAATGGACAGATCAGATAGAATTCCTGTACACAGAGGGGAGGGGAATGGACAGATCAGACAGAATTAATGTACACAGAGGGGAGGGGAATGTACAGATCAGATAGAATTGCTGCACACAGAGTGGAGAGGAATGTACAGATCAGATAGAATTACTGTACACAGAGGGGAGGGGAATGGACAGATCAGATAGAATTACTGTACACAAAGGGGAGGAGAATGGACAGATCAGATAGAATTACTGTACACAGAGGGGAGGGGAATGGACAGATCAGACATAATTACTGTACACAGGGGGGAGGGGAATGGACAGATCAGATAGAATTACTGTACACAGAGGGGAGAGGAATGTACAGATCAGATAGAATTACTGTACACAGAGGGGAGGGGAATGGACAGATCAGATAGAATTACTGTACACAAAGGGGAGGAGAATGGACAGATCAGATAGAATTACTGTACACAGAGGGGAGGGGAATGGACAGATCAGACAGAATTACTGTACACAGGGGGGAGGGGAATGGACAGATCAGATAGAATTACTGTACACTGAGGGGAGGGGAATGGACAGATCAGATAGAATTACTGTGCACAGAGGGGAGAGGAATGCACATATCAGATAGAATTAATGTACACAGAGGGGAGGGGAATGTACAGATCAGATAGAATTACTGCACACAGAGTGGAGAGGAATGTACAGATCAGATAGAATTACTGTACACAGAGGGGAGGGGAATGGACAGATCAGATAGAATTACTGTACACAAAGGGGAGGAGAATGGACAGATCAGATAGAATTACTGTACACAGAGGGAAGGGGAATGGAGAGATCAGACAGAATTACTGTACACAGGGGGGAGGGGAATGGACAGATCAGATAGAATTACTGTACACTGAGGGGAGGGGAATGGACAGATCAGATAGAATTACTGTACACAGAGGGGAGGGGAATGGACAGATCAGATAGAATGACTGTACACGGAGGGGAGGGGAATGGACAGATCAGATAGAATTACTGTACACAGAGGGGAGGGGAATAGACAGATCAGATAGAATTACTGTACACAGAGGGAAGGGAAATGGACAGATCAGATAGAATTACTGTGCCCAGGGGGTAGGGGAATGGACAGATCAGATAGAATTACTGTACACAGAGGGGAGGGGAATTCACAGATCAGATAGAATTACTGTACACAGAGGGAAGGGGAATGGACAGATCAGATAGAATGACTGTACACAGAGCGGAGGAGAATGGACAGATCAGATAGAATCACTGTACACAGAGGGGAGGGGAATGGACAGATCAGATAGAATTACTGTACACAGAGGGGAGGGGAATGTACAGATCAGATTGAATTACTGCACACTGAGGGGAGGAGAATGGACAGATCAGATAGAATTACTGTACACAGAGGGGAGGGGAATGGACAGATCAGATAGAATTACTGTACACAAAGGGGAGGAGAATGGACAGATCAGATAGAATGACTGTGCAGAGAGGGGAGGGGAATGGACAGATCAGATAGAATTACTGTACACAGAGGGGAGGAGAATGGACAGATCAGATAGAATTACTGTACACAGAGGGGAGGGGAATGGACAGATCAGATAGAATTACTGTACACAGAGGGGAGGGGAATGGACAGATCAGATAGAATTACTGTACACAGAGGGGAGGGGAATGGACAGATCAGATAGAATTACTGTACACAGAGGGAGGGGAATGGACAGATCAGATAGAATTACTGTACACAGAGGGGAGAGGAATGGACAGATCAGATAGAATTACTGTACACAAAGGGGAGGAGAATGGACAGATCAGATAGAATGACTGTACACAAAGGGGAGGAGAATGGACAGATCAGATAGAATTACTGTACACAGAGGGGAGGGGAATGGACAGATCAGATAGAATTACTGTACACAGAGGGGAGGGGATTGGACAGATCAGATAGAATTACTGTACACAGAGGGGAGGGGAATGGACAGATCAGACAGAATTACTGTACACAAAGGGGAGGAGAATGGACAGATCAGATAGAATTACTGTGCCCAGGGGGTAGGGGAATGGACAGATCAGATCGAATTACTGTACACAGGGGGTAGGGGAATGGACAGATCAGATAGAATTACTGCACACAAAGGGGAGGAGAATGGACAGATCAGATAGAATTACTGCACACAGAGGGGAGAGGAATGGACAGATCAGATAGAATTACTGTACACAGAGGGGAGAGGAATGGAAAGATCAGATAGAATTACTGTACACAGAGGGGAGGGGAATGGACAGATCAGATAGAATTACTGTACACAGAGGGGAGGGGAATGGACAGATCAGATAGAATTACTGTACACAGAGGGGAGAGGAATGGAAAGATCAGATAGAATTACTGTACACAAAGGGGAGGAGAATGGACAGATCAGATAGAATTACTGTACACAGAGGGAGGGAATGGACAGATCAGATAGAATTACTGTACACAGCGGGGAGGGGAATGGACAGATCAGATAGAATTACTGTACACAGAGGGGAGGGGAATGGAGAGATCAGATAGAATTACTGTACACAGAGGGGAGGGGAATGGACAGATCAGATAGAATTACTGTACACAGAGGGGAGGGGAATGGACAGATCAGATAGAATTACTGCACACAGAGGGGAGAGGAATGGACAGATCAGATAGAATTACTGCACACAAAGGGGAGGAGAATGGACAGATCAGATAGAATTACTGTACACAAAGGGGAGGGGAATGGACAGATCAGATAGAATTACTGTACACAGAGGGGAGGGGAATTTACAGATCAGATAGAATTACTGTACACAGAGGGGAGGGGAATGGACAGATCAGATAGAATTACTGTACACAAAGGGGAGGAGAATGGACAGATCAGATAGAATTACTGTACACAGAACGGAGGGGAATGGACAGATCAGATAGAATTACTGTACACAGAGGGGAGGGGAATGGACAGATCAGATAGAATTCCTGTACACAGAGGGGAGGGGAATGGACAGATCAGACAGAATTAATGTACACAGAGGGGAGGGGAATGTACAGATCAGATAGAATTGCTGCACACAGAGTGGAGAGGAATGTACAGATCAGATAGAATTACTGTACACAGAGGGGAGGGGAATGGACAGATCAGATAGAATTACTGTACACAAAGGGGAGGAGAATGGACAGATCAGATAGAATTACTGTACACAGAGGGGAGGGGAATGGACAGATCAGACATAATTACTGTACACAGGGGGGAGGGGAATGGACAGATCAGATAGAATTACTGTACACAGAGGGGAGAGGAATGTACAGATCAGATAGAATTACTGTACACAGAGGGGAGGGGAATGGACAGATCAGATAGAATTACTGTACACAAAGGGGAGGAGAATGGACAGATCAGATAGAATTACTGTACACAGAGGGGAGGGGAATGGACAGATCAGACAGAATTACTGTACACAGGGGGGAGGGGAATGGACAGATCAGATAGAATTACTGTACACTGAGGGGAGGGGAATGGACAGATCAGATAGAATTACTGTGCACAGAGGGGAGAGGAATGCACATATCAGATAGAATTAATGTACACAGAGGGGAGGGGAATGTACAGATCAGATAGAATTACTGCACACAGAGTGGAGAGGAATGTACAGATCAGATAGAATTACTGTACACAGAGGGGAGGGGAATGGACAGATCAGATAGAATTACTGTACACAAAGGGGAGGAGAATGGACAGATCAGATAGAATTACTGTACACAGAGGGAAGGGGAATGGAGAGATCAGACAGAATTACTGTACACAGGGGGGAGGGGAATGGACAGATCAGATAGAATTACTGTACACTGAGGGGAGGGGAATGGACAGATCAGATAGAATTACTGTACACAGAGGGGAGGGGAATGGACAGATCAGATAGAATGACTGTACACGGAGGGGAGGGGAATGGACAGATCAGATAGAATTACTGTACACAGAGGGGAGGGGAATAGACAGATCAGATAGAATTACTGTACACAGAGGGAAGGGAAATGGACAGATCAGATAGAATTACTGTGCCCAGGGGGTAGGGGAATGGACAGATCAGATAGAATTACTGTACACAGAGGGGAGGGGAATTCACAGATCAGATAGAATTACTGTACACAGAGGGAAGGGGAATGGACAGATCAGATAGAATGACTGTACACAGAGCGGAGGAGAATGGACAGATCAGATAGAATCACTGTACACAGAGGGGAGGGGAATGGACAGATCAGATAGAATTACTGTACACAGAGGGGAGGGGAATGTACAGATCAGATTGAATTACTGCACACTGAGGGGAGGAGAATGGACAGATCAGATAGAATTACTGTACACAGAGGGGAGGGGAATGGACAGATCAGATAGAATTACTGTACACAAAGGGGAGGAGAATGGACAGATCAGATAGAATGACTGTGCAGAGAGGGGAGGGGAATGGACAGATCAGATAGAATTACTGTACACAGAGGGGAGGAGAATGGACAGATCAGATAGAATTACTGTACACAGAGGGGAGGGGAATGGACAGATCAGATAGAATTACTGTACACAGAGGGGAGGGGAATGGACAGATCAGATAGAATTACTGTACACAGAGGGGAGGGGAATGGACAGATCAGATAGAATTACTGTACACAGAGGGAGGGGAATGGACAGATCAGATAGAATTACTGTACACAGAGGGGAGAGGAATGGACAGATCAGATAGAATTACTGTACACAAAGGGGAGGAGAATGGACAGATCAGATAGAATGACTGTACACAAAGGGGAGGAGAATGGACAGATCAGATAGAATTACTGTACACAGAGGGGAGGGGAATGGACAGATCAGATAGAATTACTGTACACAGAGGGGAGGGGATTGGACAGATCAGATAGAATTACTGTACACAGAGGGGAGGGGAATGGACAGATCAGACAGAATTACTGTACACAAAGGGGAGGAGAATGGACAGATCAGATAGAATTACTGTGCCCAGGGGGTAGGGGAATGGACAGATCAGATCGAATTACTGTACACAGGGGGTAGGGGAATGGACAGATCAGATAGAATTACTGCACACAGAGGGGAGGGAATGCACAGATCAGATAGAATTACTGTACACAGAGGGTAGGGGAATGGACAGATCAGATAGAATGACTGTGCAGAGAGGGGAGGGGAATGGACAGATCAGATAGAATTACTGTACACAGAGGGGAGGGGAATGGACAGATCAGATAGAATTGCTGTACACAGAGGGGAGGGGAATGGACAGATCAGATAGAATGACTGCACACAGAGGGGAGGGGAATGGACAGATCAGATAGAATGACTGCACACAGAGGGGAGGGGAATGGACAGATCAGATAGAATTACTGTACACAGAGGGGAGGGGAATGGACAGATCAGATAGAATTACTGTACACAGAGGGGAGTGGAATGGACAGATCAGATAGAATTACTGTACACAAAGGGGAGGGGAATGGACAGATCAGATAGAATTACTGTACACAGAGGGGAGGGGAATGGACAGATCAGATAGAATTGCTGTACACAGAGGGGAGGGGAATGGACAGATCAGATAGAATGACTGTGCACAGTGCGGAGGGGAATGGACAGATCAGATAGAATTACTGTGCCCAGGGGGTAGGGGAATGGACAGATCAGATCGAATTACTGTACGCAGAGGGGAGGGAATGCACAGATCAGATAGAATTACTGTACACAGAGGGGAGGGGAATGGACAGATCAGATAGAATTACTGTACACAGAGGGGAGGGGAATGGACAGATCAGATAGAATTACTGTACACTGAGAGGAGGGGAATGGACAGATCAGATAGAATTACTGTGCACAGAGGGGAGTGAATGGACAGATCAGATAGAATTACTGTGCACAGAGGGGAGGGCAATCTACAGATCAGTTAGAATTACTGTACACAGAGGGGAGGGGAATGGACAGATCAGATAGAATTACTGTACACTGAGGGGAGGGGAATGGACAGATCAGATAGAATTACTGTACACTGAGAGGAGGGGAATGGACAGATCAGATAGAATTACTGTGCACAGAGGGGAGTGAATGGACAGATCAGATAGAATTACTGTGCACAGAGGGGAGGGCAATCTACAGATCAGTTAGAATTACTGTACACAGAGGGGAGGGGAATGGACAGATCAGATAGAATTACTGTACACTGAGGGGAGGTGAATGGACAGATCAGATAGAATTACTGTACACTGAGAGGAGGGGAATGGACAGATCAGATAGAATTACTGTGCACAGAGGGGAGTGAATGGACAGATCAGATAGAATTACTGTGCACAGAGGGGAGGGCAATCTACAGATCAGTTAGAATTACTGTACACAGAGGGGAGGGGAATGGACAGATCAGATAGAATTACTGTACACAGAGGGGAGTGAATGGACAGATCAGATAGAATTACTGTACACAGAGGGGAGGGAAATGCACAGATCAGATTGAATTACTGTACACAGAGGGGAGGGAAATGGACAGATCAGATTGAATTAGTGTACACAGAGGGGAGGTGAATGGACAGATCAGATAGAATTACTGTACACAGAGGGGAGGGAAATGGACAAATCAGATAGAATTACTGCACACAGAGGGGAGGTGAATGGACAGATCAGATAGAATTACTGGACACAGAGGGGAGGGAAATGGACAAATCAGATAGAATTACTGTACACAGAGGGGAGGGGAATGGACAGATCAGATAGGATTACTGTACACAGAGGGGAGGGGAATGGACAGATCAGACAGAATTACTGTACACAGAGGGGAGGGGAATGGACAGATCAGACAGAATTACTGTACACAGAGGGGAGGGGAATGGACAGATCAGACAGAATTACTGTACACAACGGGGAGGAGAATGTACAGATCAGATAGAATTACTGCACAAAGAGGGGAGGGGAATGGAGAGATCAGATAGAATTACTGTACACAGAGGGGAGGGGAATGGACAGATCAGATAGAATTACTGTACACAGAGGGGAGGGGAATGGACAGATCAGACAGAATTACTGTACACAGAGGGGAGGGGAATGGACAGATCAGACAGAATTACTGTACACAGAGGGGAGGGGAATGGACAGATCAGACAGAATTACTGTACACAACGGGGAGGAGAATGTACAGATCAGATAGAATTACTGCACAAAGAGGGGAGGGAATGGAGAGATCAGATAGAATTACTGTACACAGAGGGGAGGGGAATGGACAGATCAGATAGAATTACTGTACACAGAGGGGAGGGGAATGGACAGATCAGATAGAATTACTGTACACAGAGGGGAGGGGAATGGACAGATCAGATAGAATTACTGTACACAGAGGGGAGGGGAATGGAGAGATCAGATAGAATTACTGTACACAGAGGGGAGGGGAATGGACAGATCAGATAGAATTACTGTACACAGAGGGGAGGGGAATGGACAGATCAGATAGAATTACTGTACACAGAGGGGAGGGGAATGGACAGATCAGATCGAATTACTGCACACAGGGGGAGGGGAATGGACAGATCAGATAGAATTACTGTACACAGAGGGGAGGGGAATGGACAGATCAGATAGAATTACTGTACACAGAGGGGAGGGGAATGGACAGATCAGATCGAATTACTGTACACAGAGGGGAGGGGAATGTACAGATCAGATAGAATGGCTGTACACAGAGGGGAGGGGAATGGACAGATCAGATAGATTTACTGTACACAAAGGGGAGGAGAATGGACAGATCAGATAGAATGACTGTACACAGAGGGGAGGGGAATGGACAGATCAGATAGAATTACTGTACACAGAGGGGAGGGGAATGTACAGATCAGATAGAATTACTGCACACAGAGTGGAGAGGAATGTACAGATCAGATAGAATTACTGTACACAGAGGGGAGGGGAATGGACAGATCAGATAGAATTACTGTACACAAAGGGGAGGAGAATGGACTGATCAGATAGAATTACTGTACACAGAGGGGAGGGGAATGGACAGATCAGATAGAATGACTGTACACAGAGGGGAGGGGAATGGACAGATCAGATAAAATTACTGTACACAAAGGGGAGGAGAATGGAGAGATCAGATAGAATTACTGTACACAGAGGGGAGGGGAATGGACAGATCAGATAGAATTACTGTACACAGAGGGGAGGGGAATGGACAGATCAGATAGAATTACTGTACACAGAGGGAAGGGAAATGGACAGATCAGATAGAATTACTGTACACAGAGGGGAGGGGAATAGACAGATCAGATAGAATTACTGTACACAGAGGGAAGGGAAATGGACAGATCAGATAGAATTACTGTACACAGAGGGGAGGGGAATGGACAGATCAGATAGAATTACTGTACACAGAGGGTAGGGGAATGGACAGATCAGATCGAATTACTGTACACAGAGGGGAGGGAATGCACAGATCAGATAGAATTACTGTACACAGAGGGGAGGGGAATTCACAGATCAGATAGAATTACTGTACACAGAGGGAAGGGGAATGGACAGATCAGATAGAATGACTGTACACAGAGCGGAGGAGAATGGACAGATCAGATAGAATTACTGCACACAGAGGGGAGGGGAATGGACAGATCAGATCGAAATACTGCACACAGAGGGGAGAGGAATGTACAGATCAGATAGAATTACTGTACACAGCGGGGAGGGGAATGGACAGATCAGATAGAATTACTGTATACAGAGGGGAGGGGAATGGACAGATCAGATAGAATTACTGTGCACTGAGGGGAGGGAATGGACAGATCAGATAGAATTACTGTACACAGAGGGGAGGGGAATGGACAGATCAGATAGAATTACTGTACACAGAGGGGAGGGGAATGGACAGATCAGATAGAATTACTGTACACAGAGGGGAGGGGAATGGACAGATCAGATAGAATTACTGTACACAGAGGGGAGGGGAATGGACAGATCAGATAGAATTACTGCACACAGAGGGGAGGGGAATGTACAGATCAGATTGAATTACTGTACACAGAGGGGAGGGGAATGTACAGATCAGATAGAATTACTGTACACAGAGGGGAGGGGAATGGACAGATCAGATTGAATTACTGCACACAGAGGGGAGGGGAATGGACAGATCAGATAGAATTACTGTACACAGAGGGGAGGGGAATGGACAGATCAGATTAAATTACTGCACACAGAGGGGAGGGGAATGGACAGATCAGATAGAATTACTGTACACAGAGGGGAGGGGAATGGACAGATCAGATTGAATTACTGCACACAGAGGGGAGGGGAATGGACAGATCAGATAGAATTACTGTACACAGAGGGGAGGGGAATGGACAGATCAGATTGAATTACTGCACACAGAGGGGAGGGGAATGGACAGATCAGATAGAATTACTGTACACAGAGGGGAGGGGAATGGACAGATCAGACAGAATTACTGTACACAAAGGGGAGGAGAATGGACAGATCAGATAGAATGACTGTACACAGAGGGGAGGGGAATGGACAGATCAGATAGAATGACTGTACACAGAGGGGAGGGGAATGGACAGATCAGATAGAATTACTGTACACAGAGGGGAGGGGAATGGACAGATCAGATAGAATTACTGTACACAGAGGGGAGGGGAATGGACAGATCAGATAGAATTACTGTACACAGAGGGGAGGGGAATGGACAGATCAGACAGAATTACTGTACACAAAGGGGAGGAGAATGGACAGATCAGATAGAATGACTGTACACAGAGGGGAGGGGAATGGACAGATCAGATAGAATTACTGTACACAGAGGGGAGGGGAATGGACAGATCAGACAGAATTACTGTACACAAAGGGGAGGAGAATGGACAGATCAGATAGAATGACTGTACACAGAGGGGAGGGGAATGGACAGATCAGATAGAATTACTGTGCCCAGGGGGTAGGGGAATGGACAGATCAGATCGAATTACTGTACGCAGAGGGGAGGGGAATGTACAGATCAGATAGAATTACTGTACACAGAGGGGAGGGGAATGGACAGATCAGATAGAATGACTGTACACAGAGGGGAGGGGAATGGACAGATCAGACAGAATTACTGTACACAAAGGGGAGGAGAATGGACAGATCAGATAGAATGACTGTACACAGAGGGGAGGGGAATGGACAGATCAGATAGAATTACTGTGCCCAGGGGGTAGGGGAATGGACAGATCAGATCGAATTACTGTACGCAGAGGGGAGGGGAATGTACAGATCAGATAGAATTACTGTACACAGAGGGGAAGTGAATGGACAGATCAGATAGAATGACTGTGCACAGAGGGGAGGGGAATGGACAGATCAGATAGAATTACTGTACACTGAGGGGAGGGGAATGGACAGATCAGATAGAATTACTGTGCACAGAGGGGAGGGGAATGGACAGATCAGATAGAATTAATGTACACAGGGGAGGGGTATGGACAGATCAGATAGAATTACTGTACACAGAGGGGAGGGAAATGGACAAATCAGATAGAATTACTGCACACAGAGGGGAGGGAATGGACAGATCAGATAGAATCACTGTACACAGAGGGGAGGGAAATGGACAGATCAGATAGAATTACTGTACACAGAGGGGAGGGAATGGACAGATCAGATAGAATTAGTGTACACAGAGGGGAGGTGAATGGACAGATCAGATAGAATCACTGTACACAGAGGGGAGGGAAATGGACAAATCAGATAGAATTACTGCACACAGAGGGGAGGGAATGGACAGATCAGATAGAATTACTGTACACAGAAGGGAGGGGAATGGACAGATCAGATAGAATTACTGTACACAGTGGGGAGGGGAATGGACAGATCAGATAGAATTACTGTACACAGAGGGGAGGGGAATGGAGAGATCAGATAGAATTACTGTGCACTGAGGGGAGGGGAATGGACAGATCAGATAGAATTAGTGTACACAGAGGGGAGGTGAATGGACAGATCAGATAGAATTACTGTACACAGAAGGGAGGGGAATGGACAGATCAGATAGAATTACTGTACACAGTGGGGAGGGGAATGGACAGATCAGATAGAATTACTGTACACAGAGGGGAGGGGAATGGAGAGATCAGATAGAATTACTGTGCACTGAGGGGAGGGGAATGGACAGATCAGATAGAATTAGTGTACACAGAGGGGAGGGGAATGGACAGATCAGATAGAATTACTGTACACAGAGGGGAGGGGAATGGACAGATCAGATAGAATTACTGTGCACTGAGGGGAGGGGAATGGACAGATCAGATAGAATTACTGTACACAGTGGGGAGGGGAATGGACAGATCAGATAGAATTACTGTGCACTGAGGGGAGGGGAATGGACAGATCAGATAGAATTACTGTACACAGTGGGGAGGGGAATGGACAGATCAGATAGAATTACTGTGCACTGAGGGGAGGGGAATGGACAGATCAGATAGAATTAGTGTACACAGAGGGGAGGTGAATGGACAGATCAGATAGAATCACTGTACACAGAGGGGAGGGAAATGGACAGATCAGATAGAATTACTGTACACAGAGGGGAGAGGAATGGACAGATCAGATAGAATTACTGTACACAGGGGGGAGGGGAATGGACAGATCAGATAGAATTACTGTACACAGAGGGGAGGGGAATGGACAGATCAGATCGAATTGCTGGACACAGAGGGGAAGGGAATGGACAGATCAGATAGAATGACTGCACACAGAGGGGAGGGAAATGGACAGATCAGATTGAATTACTGTACACAGGGGGGAGGGGAATGGACAGATCAGATCGAATTGCTGGACACAGAGGGGAAGGGAATGGACAGATCAGATAGAATGACTGCACACAGAGGGGAGGGAAATGGACAGATCAGATTGAATTACTGTACACAGGGGGGAGGGGAATGGACAGATCAGATAGAATTACTGTACACAGAGGGGAGGGGAATGGACAGATCAGATAGAATTACTGTACACAGAGGGGAGGGGAATGGACAGATCAGATAGAATTACTGCACACAGAGGGGAGAGAAATGGACAGATCAGATAGAATTACTGTACACAGAGGGGAGGGGAATGGACAGATCAGATAGAATTACTGTACACAGAGGGGAGGGGAATGGACAGATCAGATAGAATTACTGTACACAGAGGGAAGGGAATGGAGAGATCAGATAGAATTACTGTACACAAAGGGGAGGAGAATGGACAGATCAGATAGAATTACTGCACACAGAGGGGAGGGGAATGTACAGATCAGATAGAATTACTGTACACAGAGGGGAGGGTAATGGACAGATCAGATAGAATTACTGTACACAGAGGGGAGGGGAATGGACAGATCAGATAGAATTACTGTACACAGAGGGGAGGGGAATGGACAGATCAGATAGAATTACTGCACACAGAGGGGAGGGGAATGTACAGATCAGATAGAATTACTGTACACAGAGCGGAGGGGAATGTACAGATCAGATAGAATTACTGCACACAGAGGGGAGGGGAATGTACAGATCAGATAGAATTACTGCACACAGATTGGAGAGGAATGCACAGATCAGATAGAATTACTGTACACAGAGGGGAGGGGAATGGACAGATCAGATAGAATTACTGTACACAGAGGGGAGAGGAATGGACAGATCAGATAGAATTACTGTACACAGAGGGGAGAGGAATGTACAGATCAGATAGAATTACTGTACACAGAGGGGAGGGGAATGGACAGATCAGATAGAATTACTGTACACAGAGGGGAGGGGAATGGACAGATCAGATAGAATTACTGTACACAGAGGGGAGAGGAATGCACAGATCAGATAGAATTACTGTACACAGAGGGGAGGGGAATGGACAGATCAGATAGAATTACTGTACACAGAGGGGAGGGGAATGGACAGATCAGACAGAATTACTGTACACAGAGGGGAGGGTAATGTACAGATCAGATAGAATGACTGTACACAGAGGGGAGGGGAATGGACAGATCAGATAGAATTACTGTACACATAGCGGAGGGGAATGGACAGGTCAGATAGAATTACTGTACACAGAGGGGAGGGGAATGGACAGATCAGATAGAATTACTGTACACTGAGGGGAGGGGAATGGACAGATCAGATAGAATTACTGTACACAGAGGGGAGGGGAATGGACAGATCAGATAGAATTACTGTACACAGGGGGGAGGGGAATGGACAGATCAGACAGAATTACTGCACACAAAGGGGAGGAGAATGGACAGATCAGATAGAATGACTGTACACAGAGGGGAGGGGAATGGACGGATCAGATAGAATTACTGTTCACAGAGGGGAGGGGAATGGACAGATCAGATAGAATTACTGTACACAGAGGGGAGGGGAATGGACAGATCAGACAGAATTACTGTACACAAAGGGGAGGAGAATGGACAGATCAGATAGAATGACTGTACACAGAGGGGAGGGGAATGGACAGATCAGATAGAATTACTGTGCCCAGGGGGTAGGGGAATGGACAGATCAGATCGAATTACTGTACGCAGAGGGGAGGGAATGCACAGATCAGATAGAATTACTGTACACAGAGGGGAGGGGAATGTACAGATCAGATAGAATTACTATACACAGAGGGGAGGGGAATGGACAGATCAGATAGAATTACTGTACACAGAGCGGAGGAGAATGGACAGATCAGATAGAATTACTGTACACAGAGGGGAGGGGAATGGACAGATCAGATAGAATTACTGTACACAGAGGGGAGGGGAATGGACAGATCAGATAGAATTACTGTACACAGAGGGGAGGGGAATGGACGGATCAGATAGAATTACTGTACACAGAGGGGAGGTGAATGGACAGATCAGATTGAATTACTGTACACAGAGGGGAGGGGAATGGACAGATCAGATAGAATTACTGTACACAGAGGGGAGGGGAATGGACAGATCAGATAGAATTACTGCACACAGAGGGGAGGGGAATGGACAGATCAGATAGAATGACTGTACACAGAGGGGAGGGGAATGTACAGATCAGATAGAATTACTGTACACTGAGGGGAGGGGAATGGACAGATCAGATAGAATTACTGGACACAGAGGGGAGGGGAACGGACAGATCAGACAGAATTACTGTACACAACGGGGAGGAGAATGGACAGATCAGATAGAATTACTGTACACAGAGGGGAGGGGAATGGACAGATCAGATAGAATTACTGTACACAGAGGGGAGGGGAATGGAGAGATCAGATAGAATTACTGTACACAGAGGGGAGGGGAATAGACGGATCAGATAGAATTACTGTGCACAGAGGGGAGGGGAATGGACAGATCAGACAGAATTACTGTACACAGAGGGGAGAGGAATGGACAGATCAGATAGAATGACTGCACACAGAGGGGAGGGTAATGTACAGATCAGATAGAATTACTGTACACAAAGGGGAGGAGAATGGACAGATCAGATAGAATTACTGTACACAGTGGGGAGGGGAATGGACAGATCAGATAGAATTACTGTACACAGAGGGGAGAGGAATGGACAGATCAGATAGAATGACTGCACACAGAGGGGAGGGTAATGTACAGATCAGATAGAATTACTGCACACAGAGGGGAGAGGAATGGACAGATCAGATAGAATTACTGTACACAGAGGGGAGGGGAATGTCCAGATCAGATAGAATTACTGCACACAGAGGGGAGGGGAATGTACAGATCAGATAGAATTACTGTACACAGAGGGGAGGGGAATGTACAGATCAGATAGAATTACTGTACACAGAGGGGAAGTGAATGGACAGATCAGATAGAATTACTGCACACAGATTGGAGAGGAATGGACAGATCAGATCGAATTACTGTACACAGAGGGGAGGGGAATGGACAGATCAGATAGAATTACTGTACACAGAGGGGAGGGGAATGGACAGATCAGATAGAATTACTGCACACAGAGGGGAGGGGAATGGACAGATCAGATAGAATGACTGTACACAGAGGGGAGGGGAATGTACAGATCAGATAGAATTACTGTACACTGAGGGGAGGGGAATGGACAGATCAGATAGAATTACTGGACACAGAGGGGAGGGGAACGGACAGATCAGACAGAATTACTGTACACTGAGGGGAGGGGAATGGACAGATCAGATTGAATTACTGTACACAGAGGGGAGGGGAATGGACAGATCAGATAGAATTACTGTACACAGAGGGGAGGGGAATGGACAGATCAGATAGAATTACTGTGCACTGAGGGGAGGGGAATGGACAGATCAGATAGAATTACTGTACACAGAGGGGAAGGGGAATGGACAGATCAGATAGAATTACTGTACACAGGGGAGGGAATGGACAGATCAGACAGAATTACTGTACACAGGGGAGGGAATGGACAGATCAGATAGAATTACTGTACACAGAGGGGAGGGGAATGGACAGATCAGATAGAATTACTGTACACAGAGGGGAGGGGAATGGACAGATCAGATAGAATTACTGTACACAGAGGGGAGGGGAATGGACAGATCAGATAGAATTACTGTACACAGAGGGGAGGGGAATGGACAGATCAGATAGAATTACTGCACACAGAGGGGAGGGGAATGGAGAGATCAGATAGAATTACTGTACACAGAGGGGAGGGGAATAGACGGATCAGATAGAATTACTGTGCACAGAGGGGAGGGGAATGGACAGATCAGACAGAATTACTGTACACAGAGGGGAGGGGAATGGACAGATCAGATAGAATTACTGCACACAGAGGGGAGAGGAATGGACAGATCAGATAGAATTACTGTACACAGAGGGGAGGGGAATGTCCAGATCAGATAGAATTACTGCACACAGAGGGGAGGGGAATGTACAGATCAGATAGAATTACTGTACACAGAGGGGAGGGGAATGTACAGATCAGATAGAATTACTGTACACAGAGTGGAGAGGAATGTACAGATCAGATAGAATTACTGCACACAGAGGGGAGGGGAATGTACAGATCAGATAGAATTACTGCACACAGATTGGAGAGGAATGGACAGATCAGATCGAATTACTGCACACAGAGGGGAGGGGAATGGACAGATCAGATAGAATTACTGTACACAGAGGGGAGAGGAATGTACAGATCAGATAGAATTACTGTACACAGAGGGGAGGGAATGCACAGATCAGATAGAATTACTGTACACAGAGGGGAGGGGAATGGACAGATCAGATAGAATTACTGTACACAGAGGGGAGGGGAATGGACAGATCAGATAGAATTACTGTACACAGAGGGGAGAGGAATGCACAGATCAGATAGAATTACTGTACACAGAGGGGAGGGGAATGGACAGATCAGATAGAATTACTGTACACAGAGGGGAGGGGAATGGACAGATCAGACAGAATTACTGTACACAGAGGGGAGAGGAATGTACAGATCAGATAGAATTACTGTACACAGTGGGGAGGGGAATAGACAGATCAGATAGAATTACTGTACACAGTGGGGAGGGGAATGGACAGATCAGATAGAATTACTGTACACAGTGGGGAGGGGAATAGACAGATCAGATAGAATTACTGTACACAGAGGGGAGGGGAATGGACAGATCAGATAGAATTACTGTACACAGTGGGGAGGGGAATGGACAGATCAGATAGAATTACTGTACACAGAGGGGAGGGGAATGGACAGATCAGATAGAATTACTGTACACAGTGGGGAGGGGAATGGACAGATCAGATAGAATTACTGTACACAAAGGGGAGGAGAATGGACAGATCAGATAGAATTACTGTACACAAAGGGGAGGAGAATGGACAGATCAGATAGAATTACTGTACACAGAGGGGAGGGGAATGGACATATCAGATAGAATGACTGTACACAGAGGGGAGGGGAATGGACAGATCAGATAGAATTACTGTAGAAAGAGGGGAGGGGAATGGACAGATCAGATAGAATTACTGTACACAGAGGGGATGGGAATGGACAGATCAGATAGAATTACTGTACACAGAGGGAAGGGAAATGGACAGATCAGATAGAATTACTGTACACAGAGGGAAGGGGAATGGACAGATCAGATAGAATTACTGTACACAGAGCGGAGGAGAATGGACAGATCAGATAGAATTACTGCACACAGAGGGGAGAGGAATGTACAGATCAGATAGAATGACTGTACACAGAGGGGAGGGGAATGGACAGATCAGATAGAATTACTGTACACAGAGCGGAGGAGAATGGACAGATCAGATAGAATTACTGCACACAGAGGGGAGAGGAATGTACAGATCAGATAGATTTACTGTACACAGAGGGGAGAGGAATGTACAGATCAGATAGATTTACTGTACACAGCGGGGAGGGGAATGTACAGATCAGATTGAATTACTGTACACAGAGGGGAGGGGAATGGACAGATCAGATAGAATTACTGTACACAGAGGGGAGGGGAATGGACAGATCAGATAGAATTACTGCACACAGAGGGTGGGGAATGTACAGATCAGATTGAATTACTGTACACAGAGGGGAGGGGAATGTACAGATCAGATTGAATTACTGTACACAGAGGGGAGGGGAATGGACAGATCAGATAGAATTACTGTACACAGAGGGGAGGGAATGGACAGATCAGATAGAATGACTGTGCAGAGAGGGGAGGGGAATGGACAGATCAGATAGAATTACTGTACACTGAGGGGAGGGGAATGGACAGATCAGATAGAATTACTGTACACAGAGGGTAGGGGAATGGACAGATCAGATAGAATTACTGTACACAGAGGGTAGGGGAATGGACAGATCAGATAGAATTACTGTACACAGAGGGTAGGGGAATGGACAGATCAGATAGAATTACTGTACACAGAGGGGAGGAGAATGGACAGATCAGAAAGAATGACTGTACACAGAGGGGAGGGGAATGGACAGATCAGATAGAATTACTGTACACAGAGGGGAGGGGAATGTACAGATCAGATTGAATTACTGTACACAGAGGGGAGGGGAATGGACAGATCAGATAGAATTACTGTACACAGAGGGGAGGGGAATGTACAGATCAGATTGAATTACTGTACACAGAGGGGAGGGGAATGGACAGATCAGATTGAATTACTGTACACAGAAGGGAGGGGAATGTACAGATCAGATAGAATTACTGGACACAGAGGGGAGGGGAATGGACAGATCAGATAGAATTACTGTACACAGAGGGGAGGGGAATGGACAGATCAGATAGAATTACTGCACACAGAGGGGAGGGTAATGGACAGATCAGATAGAATTACTGTACACAGAGGGGAGGGGAATGGACAGATCAGATAGAATTACTGTACACAGGGGAGGGAATGGACAGATCAGATAGAATTACTGTACACAGAGGGAAGGGGAATGGACAGATCAGATAGAATTACTGGACACAGAGGGGAGGAGAATGGACAGATCAGATAGAATTACTGCACACAGAGGGGAGGGGAATGGACAGATCAGATAGAATTACTGTACACAGCGGGGAGAGGAATGGAGAGATCAGATAGAATTACTGTACACAGAGGGGAGGGGAATAGACGGATCAGACAGAATTACTGTGCACAGAGGGGAGGGGATTGGACAGATCAGATAGAATTACTGTACACAGAGGGGAGGGGAATGGAGAGATCAGATAGAATTACTGTACACAGAGGGGAGGGGAATGGACAGATCAGATAGAATTACTGTACACAGAGGGGAGGGGAATGGAGAGATCAGATAGAATTACTGTACACAGAGGGGAGGGGAATGGACAGATCAGATAGAATTACTGTGCACAGAGGGGAGGGGAATGTACAGATCAGATAGAATTACTGCACACAGAGTGGAGAGGAATGCACAGATCAAATAGAATTACTGTACACAGAGGGGAGGGGAATGGACAGATCAGATAGAATTACTGTACACAGAGGGGAGGGGAATGGACAGATCAGATAGAATTACTGTACACAGAGGGGAGGGGAATGGACAGATCAGATAGAATTACTGTACACAGAGGGGAGTGGAATGGACAGATCAGATCGAATTACTGTACACAGAGGGGAGGAGAATGGACAGATCAGATAGAATTACTGTGCACAGAGGGGAGGGGAATGGACAGATCAGATAGAATGACTGTACACAGAGGGGAGGGGAATGGACAGATCAGATCGAACTACTGTACACAGAGGGGAGGAGAATGGACAGATCAGATAGAATGACTGTACACAGAGGGGAGGGGAATGGACAGATCAGATCGAATTACTGTACACAGAGGGGAGGGGAATGGACAGATCAGATAGAATGACTGCACACAGAGGGGAGGGGAATGTACAGATCAGATAGAATTACTGTACACAGAGGGGAGGGGAATGGACAGATCAGATAGAATTACTGTCCACAGAGGGGAGGGGAATGGACAGATCAGATAGAATTACTGTACACAGAGGAGAGGGGAATGGACAGATCAGATAGAATTACTATACACAGAGGGGAGGGGAATGTACAGATCAGATAGAATTACTGTACACAGAGGGGAGGGGAATGGACAGATCAGATAGAATTACTGTACATGGGCGAGGAATGGACAGATCAGATTGAATTACTGTCCACAGAGGGGAGGGGAATGGACAGATCAGATAGAATTACTGTACACAGAGGAGAGGGGAATGGACAGATCAGATAGAATTACTATACACAGAGGGGAGGGGAATGTACAGATCAGATAGAATTACTGCACACAGAGTGGAGAGGAATGCACAGATCAGATAGAATTACTGTACACAGAGGGGAGGGGAATGGACAGATCAGATAGAATTACTGTACACAGAGGGGAGGGGAATGGACAGATCAGATAGAATTACTGTACACTGAGGGGAGGGGAATGGACAGATCAGATAGAATTACTGTACACAGAGGGGAGGGGAGGGGAATGGACAGATCAGATAGAATTACTGTACACAGAGGGGAGGGAAATGGACAGATCAGACAGAATTACTGTACACAGAGGGGAGGGAATGGACAGATCAGATAGAATTACTGTACACAGAGGGGAGGGAAATGGACAAATCAGATAGAATTACTGCACACAGAGGGGAGGGAATGGACAGATCAGATAGAATTACTGTACACAGAGGGGAGGGGAACAGACAGATCAGATAGAATTACTGTTCACAGAGGGGAGGGGAATGTACAGATCAGATAGAATTACTGTACACAGAGGGGAGGGGAACAGACAGATCAGATAGAATTACTGTACACAGAGGGGAGGGAATGGACAGATCAGATAGAATTACTGTACACAGAGGGGAGGGGAACAGACAGATCAGATAGAATTACTGTTCACAGAGGGGAGGGGAATGTACAGATCAGATAGAATTACTGTACACAGAGGGGAGGGGAATGGACAGATCAGATTGAATTAGTGCACACAGAGGGGAGGTGAATGGACAGATCAGATAGAATTACTGCACACATAGGGGAGGGAAATGGACAAATCAGATAGAATTACTGCACACAGAGGGGAGGGAATGGACAGATCAGATCGAATTACTGTACACAGAGGGGAGGGGAATGGACAGATCAGATTGAATTACTGTACACAGAGGGGAGGGGAATGGACAGATCAGATAGAATTACTGTACACAGAGGGGAGGGGAATGGACAGATCAGATAGAATTACTGTACACAGAGGGGAGGGAATGCACAGATCAGATAGAATTACTGTACACAGAGGGGAGGGGAATTCACAGATCAGATAGAATTACTGTACACAGAGGGAAGGGGAATGGACAGATCAGATAGAATTCCTGTACACAGAGCGAAGGAGAATGGACAGATCAGATAGAATTACTGCACACAGAGGGGAGGGGAATGTACAGATCAGATAGAATTACTGTACACAGCGGGGAGAGGAATGTACAGATCAGATAGAATTACTGTACACAGAGGGGAGGGGAATGGACAGATCAGATAGAATTACTGTACACAAAGGGGAGGAGAATGGACAGATCAGATAGAATGACTGTACACAGAGGGGAGGGGAATGGACAGATCAGATAGAATTACTGTACACAGAGGGGAGGGGAACAGACAGATCAGATAGAATTACTGTTCACAGAGGGGAGGGGAATGGACAGATCAGATAGAATTACTGTACACAGAGGGGAGGGGAATGGACAGATCAGATAGAATTACTGTACACTGAGGGGAGGGGAATGGACAGATCAGATAGAATTACTGCGCACAGAGGGGAGGGTCATCTGCAGATCAGATAGAATTACTGTACACAGAGGGGAGGGGAATGTACAGATCAGATTGAATTACTGTACACAGAGGGGAGGGGAATGGACAGATCAGATTGAATTAGTGCACACAGAGGGGAGGTGAATGGACAGATCAGATAGAATTACTGTACACAGAGGGGAGGTGAATGGACAGATCAGATAGAATTACTGTACACAGAGGGGAGGGGAATGGACAGATCAGATAGAATTACTGTACAGAGAGGGGAGGGGAATGGACAGATCAGATAGAATTACTGTACACAAAGGGGAGGAGAATGGACAGATCAGATAGAATGACTGTACACAGAGGGGAGGGGAATGGACAGATCAGATAGAATTACTGTACACAGAGGGGAGGGGAACAGACAGATCAGATAGAATTACTGTTCACAGAGGGGAGGGGAATGGACAGATCAGATAGAATTACTGTACACAGAGGGGAGGGGAATGGACAGATCAGATAGAATTACTGCGCACAGAGGGGAGGGTCATCTGCAGATCAGATAGAATTACTGTACACAGAGGGGAGGGGAATGTACAGATCAGATTGAATTACTGTACACAGAGGGGAGGGGAATGGACAGATCAGATTGAATTAGTGCACACAGAGGGGAGGTGAATGGACAGATCAGATAGAATTACTGTTCACAGAGGGGAGGGGAATGGACAGATCAGATAGAATTACTGTACACAGAGCGGAGGGAAATGGACAGATCAGATAGAATGACTGTACACAGAGGGGAGGGGAATGGACAGATCAGATAGAATTACTGTACACAGAGGGGAGGGGAATGGACAGATCAGATATAATTACTGTACACAGAGGGGAGGGGAATGGACAGATCAGATAGAATTACTGTACACAGAGCGGAGGAGAATGGACAGATCAGATAGAATTACTGTACACAGAGGGGAGGGGAATGTACAGATCAGATAGAATTACTGTACACAGCGGGGAGAGGAATGTACAGATCAGAGAGAATTACTGTACACAGAGGGGAGGGGAATGGACAGATCAGATAGAATTACTGTACACAAAGGGGAGGAGAATGGACAGATCAGACAGAATTACTGAACACAGAGGGGAGGGGAATGGACAGATCAGATAGAATTACTGTACACAGAGGGGAGGGGAATGGACAGATCAGATAGAATGACTGTACACAGAGGGGAGGGGAATGGACAGATCAGATAGAATTACTGTACACAGAGGGGAGGGGAACAGACAGATCAGATAGAATTACTGTTCACAGAGGGGAGGGGAATGGACAGATCAGATAGAATTACTGTACACAGAGGGGAGGGGAATGGACAGATCAGATAGAATTACTGTACACTGAGGGGAGGGGAATGGACAGATCAGATAGAATTACTGTACACAGAGGGGAGGGGAATGGACAGATCAGATAGAATTACTGTACACAGAGGGGAGGGTCATCTACCGGTCAGATAGAATTACTGTACACAGAGGGGAGGGGAATGGACAGATCAGATAGAATTACTGCGCAAAGAGGGGAGGGTCATCTACAGATCAGATAGAATTACTGTACACAGAGGGGAGGGGAATGGACAGATCAGATAGAATTACTGTACACAGAGGGGAGGGGAATGGACAGATCAGATAGAATTACTGTACACAGAGGGGAGGGGAATGTACAGATCAGATTGAATTACTGTACACAGAGGGGAGGGGAATGGACAGATCAGATTGAATTAGTGCACACAGAGGGGAGGTGAATGGACAGATCAGATAGAATTACTGTACACAGAGGGGAGGTGAATGGACAGATCAGATAGAATTACTGCACAAAGAGGGGAGGCAATGGACAGATCAGATAGAATTAATGTACACAGAAGGGAGCGGAATGGACAGATCAGATTGAATTAGTGTACACAGAGGGGAGGGGAATGGACAGATCAGATAGAATTACTGTGCACAGAGGGGAGGGTCATCGACAGATCAGATAGAATTACTGTACACAGAGGGGAGGGGAATGGACAGATCAGATAGAATTACTGTACACAGAGGGGAGGGGAATGGACAGATCAGATAGAATTACTGCACACAGAGGGGAGGGGAATGTACAGTTCAGACAGAATTACTGCACACAGAGCGGAGGGAAATGGACAGATCAGATAGAATTACTGTACACAGAGGGGAGGGGAATGGACAGATCAGATAGAATTACTGTACACAGAGGGGAGGAGAACGGAGAGATCAGATAGAATTACTGTACACAGAGGGGAGGGGAATAGACAGATCAGATAGAATTACTGTACACAGAGGGAAGGGAAATGGACAGATCAGATAGAATTACTGTGCCCAGGGGGTAGGGGAATGGACAGATCAGATCGAATTACTGTACACAGAGGGGAGGGAATGCACAGATCAGATAGAATTACTGCACACAGAGGGGAGGGGAATTCACAGATCAGATAGAATTAATGTCCACAGAGGGAAGGGGAATGGACAGATCAGATAGAATGACTGTACACAGAGGGGAGGGGAATGGACAGATCAGATAGAATTACTGTACACAGAGGGGAGGGGAATGGACAGATCAGATAGAATTACTGTACACAGAGGGGAGGAGAATGGACAGATCAGATAGAATTACTGTACACAGAGCGGAGGAGAATGGACAGATCAGATAGAATTACTGCACACAGAGGGGAGGGGAATGTACAGATCAGATAGAATTACTGCACACAGAGGGGAGAGGAATGTACAGATCAGATAGAATTACTGTACACAGAGGGGAGGGGAATGGACAGATCAGATAGAATTACTGTACACAAAGGGGAGGAGAATGGACAGATCAGATAGAATGACTGTACACAGAGGGGAGGAGAATGGACAGATCAGATAGAATTACTGTACACAGAGGGGAGGGGAATGGACAGATCAGATAGAATGACTGTACACAGAGGGGAGGGGAATGGACAGATCAGATAGAATTCCTGTACACAGAGGGGAGGGGAACAGACAGATCAGATAGAATTACTGTTCACAGAGGGGAGGGGAATGGACAGATCAGATAGAATTACTGTACACAGAGGGAAGGGGAATGGTCAGATCAGATAGAATTACTGTACACAGAGGGGAGGGTCATCTACCGGTCAGATAGAATTACTGTACACAGAGGGGAGGGGAATGGACAGATCAGATCGAATTACTGCGCACAGAGGGGAGGGTCATCTACAGATCAGATAGAATTACTGTACACAGAGGGGAGGGGAATGGACAGATCAGATAGAAATACTGTACACAGAGGGGAGGGGAATGGACAGATCAGATAGAAATACTGTACACAGAGGGGAGGGGAATGGACAGATCAGATTGAATTACTGTACACAGAGGGGAGGGGAATGGACAGATCAGATTGAATTAGTGCACACAGAGGGGAGGTAAATGGACAGATCAGATAGAATTACTGCACACAGAGGGGAGGGAAATGGACAAATCAGATAGAATTACTGTACACAGAGGGGAGGGGAATGGACAGATCAGATAGAATTACTGTACACAGAAGGGAGGGAATGGACAGATCAGATAGAATTAATGTACACAGAAGGGAGCGGAATGGACAGATCAGATAGAATTACTGTACACAGAGGGGAGGGGAATGAACAGATCAGATAGAATGACTGTACACAGACGTGAGGGGAATGGACAGATCAGATAGAATTACTGTACACAGAGGGGAGTGGAATGAACAGATCAGATAGAATTACTGTACACAGAGGGGAGAGGAATGGAGAGATCAGACAGAATAACGATACACAGAGGGGAGGGGAATGGACAGATCAGATAGAATTACTGTACACAGAGGGGAGTGGAATGAACAGATCAGATAGAATTACTGTACACAGAGTGAAGGGGAATGGACAGGTCAGACAGAATTACTGTACACAGAGTGAAGGGGAATGGACAGATCAGATAGAATTACTGTACACAGAGTGAAGGGGAATGGACAGGTCAGACAGAATTACTGTACACATAGCGGAGGGGAATGGACAGGTCAGACAGAATTACTGTACACAGAGTGAAGGGGAATGGACAGATCAGATAGAATTACTGTACACAGAGGGGAGAGTAATGTACAGATCAGATAGAATTACTGTACACAGAGGGGAGGGGAATGGACAGATCAGATAGAATTACTGTACACAGAGGGGAGGGGAATGGACAGATCAGATAGAATTACTGTACACAGAGGGGAGAGGAATGGACAGATCAGATAGGATTACTGTACACAGAGGGGAGAGGAATGGACAGATCAGATAGAATTACTGTACACAGAGGGGAGAGGAATGGACAGATCAGATAGAATTACTGGACACAGACGGGAGAGGAATGGACAGATCAGATAGAATTACTGTACACAGAGGGGAATGGACAGATCAGATAGGATTACTGTACACAGAGGGGAGGGGAATGGACAGATCAGATAGAATTACTGCACACAGAGGGGAGGGGAATGGAGAGATCAGATAGAATTACTGTACACAGAGGGGAGGGGAATGGACAGATCAGATAGAATTACTGTACACAGAGGGGAGGGGAATGGACAGGTCAGATAGAATTACTGCACACAGAGGGGAGGGTAATGTACAGATCAGATAGAATTACTGTACACAGAGGGGAGGGGAATGGACAGATCAGATAGAATTACTGTATACAGAACGGAGGGGAATGGACAGATCAGATAGAATTAATGTACACAGAGGGGAATGGACAGATCAGATAGGATTACTGTACACAGAGGGGAGGGTAATGTACAGATCAGATAGAATTACTGTACACAGAGGGGAGGGGAATGGACAGATCAGATAGAATTACTGTACACAGAGGGGAGGGGAATGGACAGATCAGATAGAATTACTGTACACAGAGGGGAGGGAACGGAGAGATCAGATGGAATTACTGTACACAGAGGGGAGGGGAATGGACAGATCAGATAGAATTAGTGTGCACAGAGGTGAGGGGAATGTACAGATTAGATTGAATTACTGAACACAGAGGGGAGGAGAATGGAGAGATCAGACAGAATTACTGTACACAGGGGGGAGGGGAAAGGACAGATCTGATAGAATTACTGTACACGGAGGGGAGGCGAATGTACAGATCAGATATATTTACTGTACACAGGAGGGAGGAGAATGGACAGATCAGATTGAATTACTGCACACAGAGGGGAGGAGAATGGACATTTCAGATAGAATTACTGTACACAGAGGGGAGAGGAATGGACAGATCAGATAGATTTACTGAACACTGAGGGGAGGGGAATGGACAGATCAGATAGAATTACTGTACACAGGGGGGAGGAGAATGGACAGATCAGATTGAATTACTGTACACAGAGGGGAGGAGAATGGACAGATCAGATAGAATTACTGTACACAGGGGGGAGGAGAATGGACAGATCAGATTGAATTACTGTACACAGAGGGGAGGGGAATGGACAGATCAGATAGAATTACTGTACACAGAGGGGAGAGGAATGGACAGATCAGATAGAATTACTGTACACAGTGAGGAGGGGAATGGACAGATCAGATAGAATTACTGTACACAAAGGGGAGGAGAATGGACAGATCAGATAGAATGACTGTACACAGAGGGGAGGGGAATGGACAGATCAGATAGAATGACTGTACACAGAGGGGAGGGGAATGGACAGATCAGATAGAATTACTGTACACAGAGGGGAGGGGAATGGACAGATCAGATAGAATTACTGTACACAGAGGGAAGGAGAATGGACAGATCAGATAGAATTACTGTGCACAGAGGGAAGGAGAATGGACAGATCAGATAGAATTACTGTACACAGAGGGGAGGGGAATGGACAGATCAGATAGAATTACTGTACACAGTGAGGAGGGGAATGGACAGATCAGATAGAATTACTGTACACAGAGGGGAGGGGAATGGACAGATCAGATAGAATTACTGTGCACAGAGGGAAGGAGAATGGACAGATCAGATAGAATTACTGTGCACAGAGGGGAGGAGAATGGACAGATCAGATAGAATTACTGTGCACAGAGGGGAGGAGAATGGACAGATCAGATAGAAATACTGTACACAGAGGGGAGGGTAATGGACAGATCAGATAGAATTACTGTACACAGTGAGGAGGGGAATGGACAGATCAGATAGAATTACTGTACACAGAGGGGAGGGGAATGTACAGTTCAGATAGATTTACTGTACACAGTGAGGAGGGGAATGGACAGATCAGATAGAATTACTGTACACAGAGGGGAGGGGAATGTACAGATCAGATAGAATTACTGTGCACAGAGGGGAGGAGAATGGACAGATCAGATAGAATTACTGTACACAGAGGGGAGGGGAATGGACAGATCAGATAGAATTACTGTACACAGGGGGGAGGGGAATGGACAGATCAGATAGAATTACTGTACACAGAGGGGAGGGGAATGGACAGATCAGATAGAATTACTGTGCACAGAGGGGAGGAGAATGGACAGATCAGATAGAAATACTGTACACAGAGGGGAGGGTAATGGACAGATCAGATAGAATTACTGTACACAGTGAGGAGGGGAATGGACAGATCAGATAGAATTACTGTACACAGAGGGGAGGGGAATGGACAGATCAGATAGAATTACTGTAGACAGAGGGGAGGTGAATGGACAGATCAGATAGAATTACTGTACACAGAAGGGAGGGGAATGGACAGATCAGATAGAATTACTGTGCACTGAGGGGAGGGGAATGGACAGATCAGGTAGAATTACTGTACACAGAGGGGAGGGGAATGGACAGATCAGATAGAATTACTGTGCACAGAGGGGAGGGGAATGGACAGATCAGATAGAATTACTGTACACAGAGGGGAGGGGAATGGACAGATCAGATAGAATTACTGTACACAGAGGGGAGGGGAATGGACAGATCAGATAGAATTACTGTACACAGAGGGGAGGGGAATGGACAGATCAGATAGAATTACTGTACACAGAGGGGAGGGGAATGGACAGATCAGGTAGAATTACTGTACACAGAGGGGAGGGGAATGGACAGATCAGATAGAATTACTGTGCACAGAGGGGAGGGGAATGGACAGATCAGATAGAATTACTGTACACAGAGGGGAGGGGAATGGACAGATCAGATAGAATTACTGTACACAGAGGGGAGGTGAATGGACAGATCAGATAGAATTACTGTACACAGAGTGAAGGGGAATGGACAGATCAGATAGAATTACTGTACACAGAGGGGAGGTGAATGGACAGATCAGATAGAATTACTGTACACAGAGGGGAGGTGAATGTACAGATCAGATAGAATGACTGCACACAGAGGGGAGGGGAATGGACAGATCAGATAGAATTACTGTACACAGAGGGGAGGGGAATGGACAGATCAGATAGAATGACTGTACACAGAGGGGAGGGAATGGACAGATCAGATAGAATGACTGTACACAGAGGGGAGGGAATGGACAGATCAGATAGAATTACTGTACACAGAGGGGAGGGAATGGACAGATCAGATAGAATGACTGTACACAGAGGGGAGGGAATGGACAGATCAGATAGAATTACTGTACACAGAGGGGAGGGAATGGACAGATCAGATAGAATTACTGTGCACAGAGGGGAGAGGAATGGACAGATCAGATAGAATTACTGTGCACAGAGGGGAGGGGAATGGACAGATCAGATAGAATTACTGTACACAGAGGGGAGGGGAATGGACAGATCAGATAGAATTACTGTGCACAGAGGGGAGGGGAATGGACAGATCAGATAGAATTACTGTGCACAGAGGGGAGGGAATGGACAGATCAGATAGAATGACTGTACACAAAGGGGAGGGGAATGGACAGATCAGATAGAATTACTGTGCACAGAGGGGAGGGGAATGGACAGATCAGATAGAATTACTGTACACAGAGGGGAGGGGAATGGACAGATCAGATAGAATTACTGTGCACAGAGGGGAGGAGAATGGACAGATCAGATAGAATGACTGTACACAAAGGGGAGGGGAATGGACAGATCAGATAGAATTACTGTGCACAGAGGGGAGGGGAATGGACAGATCAGATAGAATTACTGTACACAGAGGGGAGGGGAATGGACAGATCAGATAGAATTACTGTACACAGAGGGGAGGGAATGGACAGATCAGATAGAATGACTGTACACAAAGGGGAGGGGAATGGACAGATCAGATAGAATTACTGTACACAGGGGAGGGAATGGACAGATCAGATAGAATGACTGTACACAGAGGGGAGGGGAATGGACAGATCAGATAGAATTACTGTACACAGGGGAGGGAATGGACAGATCAGATAGAATGACTGTACACAGAGGGGAGGGGAATGGACAGATCAGATAGAATTACTGTACACAAAGGGGAGGAGAATGGACAGATCAGATAGAATTACTGTACACAGTGGGGAGGGGAATGGACAGATCAGATTGAATTACTGAACACAGAGGGGAGGGAATGGACAGATCAGATAGAATTACTGTACACAGAGGGGAGGGGAATGGACAGATCAGATAGAATTACTGTGCACAGAGGGGAGGGGATTGGACAGATCAGATGGAATTATTGTGCACAGAGGGAAGGTGAATGTACAGATCAGATAGAATTACTGTACACAGAGGGGAGGGGAATGGACAGATCAGGTAGAATTACTGGACGCAGAGGGGAGGGGAATGGACAGATCAGATAGAATTACTGTACACAGAGGGGAGGGGAATGGACAGATCAGATAGAATTACTGTACACAGAGGGGAGGGGAATGGACAGATCAGATTGAATTACTGTGCACAGAGGGGAGGGGAATGGACAGATCAGATAGAATTACTGTACACAAAGGGGAGGGGAATGGACAGATCAGATTGAATTACTGCACACAGAGGGGAGGGGAATGGACAGATCAGATCGAATTACTGTACACAGTGGGGAGGGGAATGGACAGATCAGATAGAATTACTGTACACAGTGAGGAGGGGAATGGACAGATCAGATAGAATTACTGTACACAGTGAGGAGGGGAATGGACAGATCAGATAGAATTACTGTACACAGTGGGGAGGGGAATGGACAGATCAGATAGAATTACTGTACACAGAGGGGAGGGGAATGGAGAGATCAGATAGAATTACTGTACACAGAGGTGAGGGGAATGTACAGATCAGATAGAATTACTGTACACAGAGGGGAGGGAACGGACAGATCAGATGGAATTACTGTACACAGAGCGGAGGGGAATGGACAGATCAGATAGAATTAGTGTACACAGAGGTGAGGGGAATGGAAAGATCAGATCGAATTACTGTACACAGAGGGGAGGGGAATGGACAGATCAGATAGAATTACTGTACACAGAGGGGAGGGGAATGAAAAGATCAGATAGAATTACTGTAGACAGAGGGGAGGGTAATGGACAGATCAGAGAGAATTACTGTACACAGAGGGGAGGGAATGGACAGATCAGATAGAATTACTGGACACAGAGGGGAGGGAATGGACAGATCAGATAGAATTACTGTACACAGAGGGGAGGGAATGGACAGATCAGATAGAATTACTGTACACAGAGGGGAGGGGAATGGACAGATCAGATAGAATTACTGTACACAGAGGGGAGAGGAATGGACAGATCAGATAGAATTACTGTACAGAGAGGGGAGGGGAATGGACAGATCAGATAGAATTACTGTACACAGAGGGGAGGGGAATGGACAGATCAGATAGAATTACTCTACACAAAGGGGGGAATGTACAGATCAGATGGAATTACTGTACACAGAGGGGAGGGGAATGGACAGATCAGATACAATTACTGTACACAGGGGGGAATGGACAGATCGGATAGAATTACTGTACACAGGGGGGAATGGACAGATCGGATAGAATTACTGTGCACAGAGGGGAGGGGAATGGACAGATCAGATAGAATTACTGTACACAGAGGGGAGGGGAATGGACAGATCAGATAGAATTACTGTACACAGAGGGGAGGGGAATGGACAGATCAGATAGAATTACTGTGCACTGAGGGGAGGAGAATGGACAGATCAGATAGAATGACTGTACACAGAGGGGAGGAGAATGGACAGATCAGATAGAATTACTGCACACAGAGGGGAGGGAAATATACAGATCAGATAGAATTACTGCACACAGAGGGGAGGGAATGGACAGATCAGATAGAATTACTGTACACAGAGGGGAGGGGAATGGACAGATCAGATAGAATTACTGTGCACTGAGGGGAGGAGAATGGACAGATCAGATAGAATGACTGTACACAGAGGGGAGGAGAATGGACAGATCAGATAGAATTACTGTACACAGAGGGGAGGGGAATGGACAGATCAGATAGAATTACTGTGCACTGAGGGGAGGGAATGGACAGATCAGATAGAATTACTTTACACAGGGGGCAGGGGAATGGACAGATCAGACAGAATTACTGGACACAGAGGGTAGGGGAATGGACAGATCAGATAGAATTACTGTACACAGAGGGGAGGAGAATGGACAGATCAGATAGAATTACTGTACACAGAGGGGAGGGGAATGGACAGATCAGATAGAATTACTGTGCACTGAGGGGAGGGAATGGACAGATCAGATAGAATTACTTTACACAGGGGGCAGGGGAATGGACAGATCAGACAGAATTACTGGACACAGAGGGTAGGGGAATGGACAGATAAGATCGAATTGCTGTCCACAGAGGGGAGGGGAATGGACAGATCAGATAGAATTACTGTACACAGAGGGGAGGGGAATGGACAGATCAGATTGAATTACTGTGCACTGAGGGGAGGGAATGGACAGATCAGATAGAATTACTGAACACAGAGGGGAGGGAATGGACAGATGAGATCGAATTCATTTGCACAGAGGGGAGGGCAATGGACAGATCAGATAGAATTACTGTACACAGAGGGGAGGGGAATGGACAGATCAGATAGAATTACTGTACACAGAGGGGAGGGGAATGGACAGATCAGATAGAATTACTGTGCACAGAGGGGAGGGAATGGACAGATCAGATAGAATTACTGAGCACAGAGGGGAGGGAAATGGACAGGTCAGACAGAATTACTGTACACAGAGGGGAGGGGAATGGACAGATCAGATAGAATTACTGTACACAGAGGGGAGGGGATTGGACAGATCAGATAGAATTACTGTACACAGAGGGGAGAGGAATGGACAGATCAGATAGAATTACTGTACACAGGGGGAAGGGGAATGGAGAGATCAGATAGAATTACTGTACACAGAGGGGAGGGGAATGGAGAGATCAGATAGAATTACTGTACACAGAGGGGAGGGGAATGGACAGATCAGATAGAATTACTGTACACAGAGGGGAGGGGAATGGACAGATCAGATAGAATTACTGTACACAGAGGGGAGGGGAATGGACAGATCAGATAGAATTACTGTACACAGAGGGGAGGTGAATGGAGAGATCAGATAGAATTACTGTACACAGGGGGGAGGGGAATGGACAGATCAGATTGAATTACTGTACACAGAGGGGAGGGGAATGGACAGATCAGATAGAATTACTGTACACAGAGGGGAGGGGAATGGACAGATCAGATTGAATTACTGTACACAGAGGGGAGGGGAATGGACAGATCAGATAGAATTACTGTACACAAAGGGGAGGAGAATGGACAGATCAGATAGAATTACTGTACACAGAGGGGAGGGGAATGTACAGATCAGATAGAATTACTGTACACAGAGGGGAGGGGAATGGAGAGATCAGATAGAATTACTGTACACAGAGGGGAGGGGAATGGACAGATCAGATAGAAAAACTTTTCACAGAGGGGAGGGGAATGTACAGACCAGAGAGAATTACTGTCTCCAGGGGGGAGGGGAATGGACTGATCAGATAGAATTACTGTACACAGAGGGGAGGAGAATGGACAGATCAGATAGAATTACTGTACACAGAGGGGAGGGAATGGACAGATCAGATAGAATGACTGTAAACAGAGGGGAGGGTAATGGACAGATCAGATAGAATTACTGTACACAGAGGGGAGGGGAATGGACAGATCAGATAGAATTACTGTACACAGAGGGGAGGGAATGGACAGATCAGATAGAATGACTGTAAACAGAGGGGAGGGTAATGGACAGATCAGATAGAATTACTGTACACAGAGGGGAGGGGAATGGACAGATCAGATAGAATTACTGCACAGAGAGGGAAGGGGAATGGACAGATCAGATAGAATTACTGTACACAGAGGGGAGGGGAATGGACAGATCAGATTGAATTACTGTACACAGAGGGGAGGGGAATGGACAGATCAGATTGAATTACTGTCCACATCGGGGAGGGGAATGGACAGATCAGATAGAATTACTGTACACAGAGGGGAGGGGAATGGACAGATCAGATAGAATTACTGTACACAGAGGGGAGGGGAATGGACAGATCAGATAGAATTACTGTACACAGAGGGGAGGGGAATGGACAGATCAGATAGAATTACTGTACACAGAGGGGAGGGGAATGGACAGATCAGATAGAATTACTGCACACAGAGGGGAGGGGAATGGACAGATCAGATAGAATTACTGCACACAGAGGGGAGAGGAATGTACAGATCAGATTGAATTACTGTACACAGAGGGGAGGGGAATGGACAGATCAGATTGAATTACTGTACACAGAGGGGAGGGGAATGGACAGATCAGATAGAATTACTGTACACAGAGGGGAGGGGAATGGACAGATCAGATAGAATTACTGTACACAGAGGGGAGGGGAATGGACAGATCAGATAGAATTACTGTACACAGAGGGGAGGGGAATGGACAGATCAGATAGAATTACTGTACACAGAGGGGAGGGGAATGGACAGATCAGATAGAATTACTGTACACAGAGGGGAGGGGAATGGACAGATCAGATTGAATAACTGTACACAGAGGGGAGGGGAATGGACAGATCAGATAGAATTACTGCACACAGAGGGGAGAGGAATGGACAGATCAGATAGAATTACTGTACACAGAGGGGAGGGGAATGGACAGATCAGATAGAATTACTGTACACAGAGGGGAGGGGAATGGACAGATCAGATAGAATTACTGTACACAGAGCGGAGGGGAATGGACAGATCAGATAGAATTACTGTACACAGAGGGGAGGGGAATGGACAGATCAGATAGAATTACTCTACACAGAGGGGAGGGAATGGACAGATCGGATAGAATTACTTCCCACAGAGGGGAGGGGATTGGACCGATCAGATAGAATTACTGTACACAGAGGGGAGGGGAATGGACAGATCAGATAGAATTACTGTACACAGAGGGGAGGGGAATGGACAGATCAGATAGAATTACTGTACACAGAGGGGAGGGGAATGGACAGATCAGATAGAATTACTGCACACAGAGGGGAGTGGAATGGACAGATCAGATAGAATTACTGTACACAGAGGGGAGGGGATTGGACAGATCAGATTGAATTACTTTCCACGGAGGGGAGGGGATTGGACAGATCAGATAGAATTGCTGTCCACGGAGGGGAGGGGATTGGACAGATCAGATTGAATTACTTTCCACGGAGGGGAGGGGATTGCACAGATGAGATAGAATCACTGTACACAGAGGGGAGGGGAATCGACAGATCAGATAGAATTACTGTACACAGAGGGGAGGGGAATGTACAGATCAGATCGAATTACTGTACACAGAGGGGAGGGGAATGGACAGATCAGATAGAATTACTGTACACAGAGGGGAGGGGAATGGACAGATCAGATAGAATTACTGTACACAGAGGGGAGGGGAATGGACAGATCAGATAGAATTACTGTACACAGAGGGAGGGGAATGGACAGATCAGATAGAATTACTGAACACAGAGGGGAGGGGAATGGACAGATCAGATAGAATTACTGTACACAAAGGGGAGGGGAATGGACAGATCAGATAGAATTGCTGCACACAGAGGGGAGGGGAATGGACAGATCAGATAGAATTACTGTACACAGAGGGGAGGGGAATGGACAGATCAGATAGAATTACTGTACACAGAGGGGAGGGGAATGGACAGATCAGATTGAATTGCTGTACTCAGAAGGGAGGGGAATGGAGAGATCAGATAGAATGACTGCACACAGAGGGGAGGGGAATGGACAGATCAGATAGAATTACTGTACACAGAGGGGAGGGGATTGGACAGATCAGATTGAATTACTGTACACAGAGGGGAGGGGAATGGACAGATCAGATAGAATTACTGTACACAGGGGAGGGGAATGGACAGATCAGATAGAATTACTTTCCACGGAGGGTAGGGGATTGGACAGATCAGATTGAATTACTTTCCACGGAGGGTAGGGGATTGGACAGATCAGATAGAATTACTGTACACGGAGGGGAGGGGATTGCACAGATCAGGTAGAATGACTGTGCACAGAGGGGAGGGGAATGGACAGATCAGATAGAATTACTGCACACAGAGGGGAGGGGAATGGACAGATCAGATAGAATTACTGTACACAGAGCGGAGGGGAATGGACAGATCAGATAGAATTACTGTACACAGAGCGGAGGGGAATGGACAGATCAGATAGAATTACTGTACACAGGGGGGAGGGGAATGGACAGATCAGATAGAATTACTGTACACAGAGGGGAGGGGAATGGACAGATCAGATAGAATTACTGTACACAGAGGGGAGGGTAATGGACAGATCAGATAGAATTACTGTACACAGGGGGGAGGGAAATGGACAGATCAGATAGAATTACTGTACACAGAGCGGAGGGGAATGGACAGATCAGATAGAATTACTGTACACAGAGGGGAGGGGAATGGACAGATCAGATAGAATTACTGTACACAGAGGGGAGGGGAATGGACAGATCAGATAGAATGACTGTACACAGAGGGGAGGGGAATGGACAGATCAGATAGAATTCCTGTACACAGAGGGGAGGAGAACGGAGAGATCAGATAGAATTACTGTACACAGAGGGGAGGGGAATGGACAGATCAGATAGAATTACTGTACACAGAGGGGAGGGGATGTACAGATCAGATAGAATTACTGTACACAGAGGGGAGGGGAATGGACAGATCAGATAGAATTACTGTACACAGAGGGGAGGGGAATGGACAGATCAGATAGAATTACTGTACACTGAGGGGAGGGGAATGGACAGATCAGATAGAATTACTGTACACAGAGGGGAGGGGAATGGACAGATCAGATAGAATTACTGTACACAGAGGGGAGGGGAATGGACAGATCAGATAGAATTACTGTACACAGAGGGGAGGGGAATGGACAGATCAGATAGAATTACTGTACACAGAGGGGAGGGGAATGGACAGATCAGATAGAATGACTGTACACAGAGGGGAGGGGAATGGACAGATCAGATAGAATTACTGTACACAGAGGGGAGGGGAATGGACAGATCAGATAGAATTACTGTACACAGAGGGTAGGGGAATGGACAGATCAGATAGAATTACTGTACACAGAGGGGAGGGGAATGTACAGATCAGATATAATTACTGTACACAGAGGGGAGGGGAATGGACAGATCAGATAGAATGACTGTACACAGAGGGGAGGGGAATGGACAGATCAGATAGAATGACTGTACACAGAGGGGAGGGGAATGGACAGATCAGATAGAATTACTGTACACAGAGGGGAGGGGAATGTACAGATCAGATATAATTACTGTACACAGAGGGGAGGGGAATGGACAGATCAGATAGAATGACTGTACACAGAGGGGAGGGGAATGGACAGATCAGATAGAATTACTGTACACAGAGGGGAGGGGAATGGAGAGATCAGATAGAATTACTGTACACAGAGGGTAGGGGAATGGACAGATCAGATAGAATTACTTTACACGGAGGGGAGGGGAATGGACAGATCAGATAGAATTACTGTACACAGAGGGGAGGGGAATGGACAGATCAGATAGAATTACTGTACACAGAGGGGAGTGGAATGGACAGATCAGATAGAATGACTGTACACAGAGGGGAGGGGAATGGACAGATCAGACAGAATTACTGCACACAGAGGGGAGGGGAATGGACAGATCAGATAGAATTACTGTACACAGAGGGGAGGGAATGGACAGATCAGACAGAATTACTGCACACAGAGGGGAGGGGAATGGACAGATCAGATAGAATTACTGTACACAGAGGGGAGGGGAATGGACAGATCAGATAGAATGACTGCACACAGAGGGGAGGGGAATGCAAAGATCATCTAGAATTACTGTACACAGAGGGGAGGGGAATGGACAGATCAGACAGAATTACTGTACACTGAGGGGAGGGGAATGGACAGATCAGATAGATTTACTGTACACAGAGGGGAGGGGAATGTACAGATCAGATCGAATGACTGTACACAGAGGGGAGGGGAATGGACAGATCAGATAGGATTACTGCACACAGAGGGGAATGGACAGATCAGATAGAATTACTGTACACAGGGGGGAGGGGAATGGACAGATCAGATAGAATTACTGTACACAGAGGGGAGGGGAATGTACAGATCAGATCGAATGACTGTACACAGAGGGGAGGGGAATGGACAGATCAGATAGGATTACTGCACACAGAGGGGAATGGACAGATCAGATAGAATTACTGTACACAGGGGGGAGGGGAATGGACAGATCAGATAGAATTACTGTACACAGAGGGGAGTGGAATGGACAGATCAGACAGAATTACTGCACACAGAGGGGAGGGGAATGGACAGATCAGATAGAATTACTGTACACAGAGGGGAGGGGAATGGACAGATCAGATAGAATTACTGTACACAGAGGGGAGGGGATTGTACAGACCAGAGAGAATTACTGTGTGCAGGGGGGAGGGGAATGGACTGATCAGATAGAAATACTTTTCACAGAGGGGAGAGGAATGGACAGATCAGATAGAATTACTTTCCACGGAGGGGAGGGGATTGCACAGATGAGATAGAATCACTGTACACAGAGGGGAGGGGAATCGACAGATGAGATAGAATTACTGTACACAGAGGGGAGGGGAATCGACAGATCAGATAGAATGACTGTGCACAGGGGGGAGGGGAATGGACAGATCAGATAGAATTACTGTGCACAGAGGGGAGAGGAATGGAAAGATCATATAGAATTACTGTACACAGAGGAGAGGGGAATGGACAGATCAGATAGAATTACTGTGCACAGAGGGGAGAGGAATGGAGAGATCAGATAGAATTACTGTGCACAGAGGGGAGAGGAATGGAGAGATCAGATAGAATTACTGTACACAAAGGGGAGGGGAATGGACAGATCAGATAGAATTACTGTACACAGAGGGGAGGGGAATGGAGAGATCAGATAGAATTACTGTACACAAAGGGGAGGGGAATGGACAGATCAGATAGAATTACTGTACACAGAGGGGAGGGGAATGGACAGATCAGATAGAATTACTGTACACAGAGGGGAGGGGAATGGACAGATCAGATAGAATTACTGTACACAGAGGGGAGGGGAATGGACAGATCAGATAGAATTACTGTACACAGAGGGGAGGGGAATGGACAGATCAGATAGAATTACTGCACACAGAGGGGAGGGGAATGGACAGATCAGATAGAATTACTGTACACAGAGGGGAGGGGAATGGACAGATCAGATAGAATTACTGTACACAGAGGGGAGAGGAATGGACAGATCAGATCGAATGACTGTACACAGAGGGGAGGGGAATGGACAGATCAGATAGAATTACTGTACACAGAGGGGAGGGGAATGGACAGATCAGATAGAATTACTGTACTTAGAGGGGAGAGGAATGGACAGATCAGATAGAATTACTGTACACAAAGGGGAGGTGAATGGACAGATCAGATAGAATTACTGTACACAGAGGGGAGGGAATGGACAGATCAGATAGAATTACTGTACACAGAGGGGAGGGGAATGGACAGATCAGATAGAATTACTGTACACAGAGGGGAGGGGAATGGACAGATCAGATAGAATTACTGCACACAGAGGGGAGGGGAATGGACAGATCAGATAGAATTACTGTACACAGAGGGGAGGGGAATGGACAGATCAGATAGAATTACTGTACACAGAGGGGAGGGGAATGGACAGATCAGATAGAATTACTGTACACAGAGGGGAGGGGAATGGACAGATCAGATAGAATTACTGTACACAGAGGGGAGGGGAATGGAGAGATCAGATAGAATTACTGTACACAGAGGGGAGGGGAATGTACAGATCAGATAGAATTACTGTACACAGAGGGGAGGGGAATGGACAGATCAGATAGAATTACTGCACACAGAGGGGAGGGGAATGGACAGATCAGATAGAATTACTGTACACAGAGGGGAGGGGAATGGACAGATCAGATAGAATTACTGTACACAGAGGGGAGGGGAATGGACAGATCAGATAGAATTACTGTACACAGGGGGGGAAGGGGAATGGACAGATCAGATAGAAATACTGTACACAGAGGGGAGGGGAATGGACAGATCAGATAGAATTACTGTACACAGAGGGGAGGGGAATGGACAGATCAGATAGAATTACTGTACACAGAGGGGAGGGGAATGGACAGATCAGATAGAATTACTGTACACAGAGGGGAGGGGAATGGACAGATCAGATAGAATTACTGTACACAGAGGGGAGGGGAATGGACAGATCAGATAGAATTACTGTACACAGAGGGGAGGGGAATGGACAGATCAGATAGAATTACTGTACACAGATGGGAGAGGAATGGACAGATCAGATAGAATTACTGTACACAGAGGGGAGGGGAATGGACAGATCAGATAGAATTACTGCACACAGAGGGGAGGGGAATGGACAGATCAGATAGAATTACTGTACACAGAGGGGAGGGGAATGGACAGATCAGATTGAATTATTGCACACAGAGCGGAGGGGAATGGACAGATCAGATAGAATTACTGTACACAGAGGGGAGGGGAATGGACAGATCAGATAGAATGACTGTACACAGAGGGGAGGGGAATGGACAGATCAGATAGAATTACTGTACACAGAGGGGAGGGGAATGGACAGATCAGATAGAATTACTGTACACAGAGGGTAGGGGAATGGACAGATCAGATAGAATTACTGTACACAGAGGGGAGGGGAATGTACAGATCAGATATAATTACTGTACACAGAGGGGAGGGGAATGGACAGATCAGATAGAATGACTGTACACAGAGGGGAGGGGAATGGACAGATCAGATAGAATGACTGTACACAGAGGGGAGGGGAATGGACAGATCAGATAGAATTACTGTACACAGAGGGGAGGGGAATGTACAGATCAGATATAATTACTGTACACAGAGGGGAGGGGAATGGACAGATCAGATAGAATGACTGTACACAGAGGGGAGGGGAATGGACAGATCAGATAGAATTACTGTACACAGAGGGGAGGGGAATGGAGAGATCAGATAGAATTACTGTACACAGAGGGTAGGGGAATGGACAGATCAGATAGAATTACTTTACACGGAGGGGAGGGGAATGGACAGATCAGATAGAATTACTGTACACAGAGGGGAGGGGAATGGACAGATCAGATAGAATTACTGTACACAGAGGGGAGTGGAATGGACAGATCAGATAGAATGACTGTACACAGAGGGGAGGGGAATGGACAGATCAGACAGAATTACTGCACACAGAGGGGAGGGGAATGGACAGATCAGATAGAATTACTGTACACAGAGGGGAGGGAATGGACAGATCAGACAGAATTACTGCACACAGAGGGGAGGGGAATGGACAGATCAGATAGAATTACTGTACACAGAGGGGAGGGGAATGGACAGATCAGATAGAATGACTGCACACAGAGGGGAGGGGAATGCAAAGATCATCTAGAATTACTGTACACAGAGGGGAGGGGAATGGACAGATCAGACAGAATTACTGTACACTGAGGGGAGGGGAATGGACAGATCAGATAGATTTACTGTACACAGAGGGGAGGGGAATGTACAGATCAGATCGAATGACTGTACACAGAGGGGAGGGGAATGGACAGATCAGATAGGATTACTGCACACAGAGGGGAATGGACAGATCAGATAGAATTACTGTACACAGGGGGGAGGGGAATGGACAGATCAGATAGAATTACTGTACACAAAGGGGAGGTGAATGGACAGATCAGATAGAATTACTGTACACAGAGGGGAGGGAATGGACAGATCAGATAGAATTACTGTACACAGAGGGGAGGGGAATGTACAGATCAGATATAATTACTGTACACAGAGGGGAGGGGAATGGACAGATCAGATAGAATGACTGTACACAGAGGGGAGGGGAATGGACAGATCAGATAGAATGACTGTACACAGAGGGGAGGGGAATGGACAGATCAGATAGAATTACTGTACACAGAGGGGAGGGGAATGTACAGATCAGATATAATTACTGTACACAGAGGGGAGGGGAATGGACAGATCAGATAGAATGACTGTACACAGAGGGGAGGGGAATGGACAGATCAGATAGAATTACTGTACACAGAGGGGAGGGGAATGGAGAGATCAGATAGAATTACTGTACACAGAGGGTAGGGGAATGGACAGATCAGATAGAATTACTTTACACGGAGGGGAGGGGAATGGACAGATCAGATAGAATTACTGTACACAGAGGGGAGGGGAATGGACAGATCAGATAGAATTACTGTACACAGAGGGGAGTGGAATGGACAGATCAGATAGAATGACTGTACACAGAGGGGAGGGGAATGGACAGATCAGACAGAATTACTGCACACAGAGGGGAGGGGAATGGACAGATCAGATAGAATTACTGTACACAGAGGGGAGGGAATGGACAGATCAGACAGAATTACTGCACACAGAGGGGAGGGGAATGGACAGATCAGATAGAATTACTGTACACAGAGGGGAGGGGAATGGACAGATCAGATAGAATTACTGTACACAGAGGGGAGGTGAATGCAAAGATCATCTAGAATTACTGTACACAGAGGGGAGGGGAATGGACAGATCAGACAGAATTACTGTACACTGAGGGGAGGGGAATGGACAGATCAGATAGATTTACTGTACACAGAGGGGAGGGGAATGTACAGATCAGATCGAATGACTGTACACAGAGGGGAGGGGAATGGACAGATCAGATAGGATTACTGCACACAGAGGGGAATGGACAGATCAGATAGAATTACTGTACACAGGGGGGAGGGGAATGGACAGATCAGATAGAATTACTGTACACAGAGGGGAGGGGAATGTACAGATCAGATCGAATGACTGTACACAGAGGGGAGGGGAATGGACAGATCAGATAGGATTACTGCACACAGAGGGGAGGGGAATGGACAGATCAGACAGAATTACTGCACACAGAGGGGAGGGGAATGGACAGATCAGATAGAATTACTGTACACAGGGGGGAGGGGAATGGACAGATCAGATAGAATTACTGTACACAGGGGGGAGGGGAATGGACAGATCAGATAGAATTACTGTACACAGAGGGGAGTGGAATGGACAGATCAGACAGAATTACTGCACACAGAGGGGAGGGGAATGGACAGATCAGATAGAATTACTGTACACAGAGGGGAGGGGAATGGACAGATCAGATAGAATTACTGTACACAGAGGGGAGGGGATTGTACAGACCAGAGAGAATTACTGTGTGCAGGGGGGAGGGGAATGGACTGATCAGATAGAAATACTTTTCACAGAGGGGAGAGGAATGGACAGATCAGATAGAATTACTTTCCACGGAGGGGAGGGGATTGCACAGATGAGATAGAATCACTGTACACAGAGGGGAGGGGAATCGACAGATGAGATAGAATTACTGTACACAGAGGGGAGGGGAATCGACAGATCAGATAGAATGACTGTGCACAGGGGGGAGGGGAATGGACAGATCAGATAGAATTACTGTGCACAGAGGGGAGAGGAATGGACAGATCAGATAGAATTACTGTACACAAAGGGGAGGGGAATGGACAGATCAGATAGAATTACTGTACACAAAGGGGAGGGGAATGGACAGATCAGATAGAATTACTGTACACAAAGGGGAGGGGAATGGACAGATCAGATAGAATTACTGTACACAGAGGAGAGGGGAATGGACAGATCAGATAGAATTACTGTACACAAAGGGGAGGGGAATGGACAGATCAGATAGAATTACTGTACACAGAGGGGAGGGGAATGGAGAGATCAGATAGAATTACTGTACACAGAGGGGAGGGGAATGGACAGATCAGATAGAATTACTGTACACAGAGGGGAGGGGAATGGACAGATCAGATAGAATTACTGCACACAGAGGGGAGGGGAATGGACAGATCAGATAGAATTACTGCACACAGAGGGGAGGGGAATGGACAGATCAGATAGAATTACTGTACACAGAGGGGAGGGGAATGGACAGATCAGATTGAATTACTGCACACAGAGGGGAGGGGAATGGACAGATCAGATAGAATTACTGTACACAGAGGGGAGGGGAATGGACAGATCAGATAGAATTACTGTACACAGAGGGGAGGGGAATGGAGAGATCAGATAGAATTACTGTACACAGAGGGGAGGGGAATGGACAGATCAGATAGAATTACTGTACACAGAGGGGAGGGGAATGGACAGATCAGATAGAATTACTGCACACAGAGGGGAGGGGAATGGACAGATCAGATAGAATTACTGTACACAGAGGGGAGGGGAATGGACAGATCAGATAGAATTACTGTACACAGAGGGGAGAGGAATGGACAGATCAGATCGAATGACTGTACACAGAGGGGAGGGGAATGGACAGATCAGATAGAATTACTGTACACAGAGGGGAGGGGAATGGACAGATCAGATAGAATTACTGTACACAGAGGGGAGAGGAATGGACAGATCAGATAGAATTACTGTACACAAAGGGGAGGGGAATGGACAGATCAGATAGAATTACTGTACACAGAGGGGAGGGAATGGACAGATCAGATAGAATTACTGTACACAGAGGGGAGGGGAATGGACAGATCAGATAGAATTACTGTACACAGAGGGGAGGGGAATGGACAGATCAGATAGAATTACTGCACACAGAGGGGAGGGGAATGGACAGATCAGATAGAATTACTGTACACAGAGGGGAGGGGAATGGACAGATCAGATAGAATTACTGTACACAGAGGGGAGGGGAATGGACAGATCAGATAGAATTACTGTACACAGAGGGGAGGGGAATGGACAGATCAGATAGAATTACTGTACACAGAGGGGAGGGGAATGGAGAGATCAGATAGAATTACTGTACACAGAGGGGAGGGGAATGTACAGATCAGATAGAATTACTGTACACAGAGGGGAGGGGAATGGACAGATCAGATAGAATTACTGCACACAGAGGGGAGGGGAATGGACAGATCAGATAGAATTACTGTACACAGAGGGGAGGGGAATGGACAGATCAGATAGAATTACTGTACACAGAGGGGAGGGGAATGGACAGATCAGATAGAATTACTGTACACAGGGGGGGAAGGGGAATGGACAGATCAGATAGAAATACTGTACACAGAGGGGAGGGGAATGGACAGATCAGATAGAATTACTGTACACAGAGGGGAGGGGAATGGACAGATCAGATAGAATTACTGTACACAGAGGGGAGAGGAATGGACATATCAGATAGAATTACTGTACACAGATGGGAGAGGAATGGACAGATCAGATAGAATTACTGTACACAGAGGGGAGGGGAATGGACAGATCAGATAGAATTACTGTACACAGAGGGGAGGGGAATGGACAGATCAGATAGAATTACTGTACACAGAGGGGAGGGGAATGGACAGATCAGATAGAATTACTGTACACAGATGGGAGAGGAATGGACAGATCAGATAGAATTACTGTACACAGAGGGGAGGGGAATGGACAGATCAGATAGAATTACTGCACACAGAGGGGAGGGGAATGGACAGATCAGATAGAATTACTGTACACAGAGGGGAGGGGAATGGACAGATCAGATCGAATTATTGCACACAGAGCGGAGGGGAATGTACAGATCAGATAGAATTATTGCACACAGAGCGTAGGGGAATGGACAGATCAGATAGAATTACGGGTACGGTAGCATATTGGTTATGTTGCTGGGCTAGTAATCTAGAGGCCTGGACTAAAATCCAGAGTCATGAGTTCCAATCCCGCCACGGCAGCTGGCGAATTTAAATTCAATTAATTAATTAAAAATTCAATTAATTAAATAAAAATTTGGAATTAAAATACTAGTATCAGTAATGATGGCCATGAAACTACCAGATTGTCGTAAAAACCCATTTGGTTCACTAATGTCCTTTCAGGAAGGAAACCTGCCGACATGTGACTCCAGACCCACAGCAATGTGGTTGATTCTTAATTGCCCTCTGAAATGGCCAAGCAAGCCACTCAGTTGTAAAATCTCGCTACGAAAAGTCATAATAAGAATAAAACCGGACGGACCACCCGGCATCGGACCACGAGGCACCGGACACGACAACGGCAAAAAAACACCAAGCCCAGTCGACCCTGCAAGGTCCTCCTCACTAACATCTGGGGACTTGTGCCAAAATTGGGAGAGCTGTCCCACAGACTAGTCAAGCAACAGCCTGACATAGCCATACTCACAGAATCATCTCTTTCAGCCAACGTCCCAGACTCTTCCATCACCATCCCTGGGTATGTCCTGTCCCACCGGCAGGACAGACCCACCAGAGGTGGCGGTACAGTGATATACAGTCAGGAGGGAGTGGCCCTGGGAGTCCTCAACATTGACTCTGGACCCCATGAAATCTCATGGCATCAGGTCAAACATGGGCAAGGAAACCTCCTGCTGATTACCACCAACCGTCCTCCCTCAGCTGATGAATCAGTCCTCCTCCATGTTGAACACCACTTTGAGGAAGCACTGAGGGCAGCAAGGGCACAAAATGTACTCTGGGTGGGGGACTTCAATGTCCATCACCAAGAGTGGCTCGGTAGCACCACGACTGACCGAGCTGGCCGAGTCCTGAAGGACATAGCTGCTAGACTGGGCCTGCGGCAGGTGGTGAGCGAACCAACACGAGGGAAAAACTTACTTGACCTCGTCCTCACCAATCTACCTGTCGCAGATGCATCTGTCCATGACAGTATTGGTAGGAGTGACCACCGCACAGTCCTCGTGGAGATGAAATCCCGTCTTCGCACTGAGGACACCATCCAACGTGTTGTGTGGCACTACCACCGTGCAAAATGGGATAGATTCAGAACAGATCCAGCAGCTCAAAACTGGGCATCCATGAGGCGCTGTGGGCCATCAGCAGCAGCAGAATTGTATTCCACCACAATCTGTAACCTCATGGCCCGGCATATCCCTCACTCTACCATTACCAACAAGCCAGGGGATCAACCCTGGTTCAATGAGGAGTGGAGAAGAGCATGCCAGGAGCAGCACCAGGCGTACCTAAAAATGAGGTGCCAACCTGGTGAAGCTACAACTCAGGACTACATGCGTGCGAAACAGCGGAAGCAACATGCTATAGACAGAGCTAAGCGATTCCACAACCAACGGATCAGATCAAAGCTCTGCAGTCCTGCCACATCCAGTCGTGAATGGTGGTGGACAATTAAACAACTAACGGGAGGAGGAGGCTCTGTGAACATCCCCATTCTCAATGATGGTGGAGTCCAGCACGTGAGTGCAAAAGACAAGGCTGAAGCATTTGCAACCATCTTCAGCCAGAAGTGCCGAGTGGATAATCCATCTCAGCCTCCTCCCGATCTCCCCACCATCACGGAAGCCAGTCTTCGGCCAATTCGATTCACTCCACGTGATATCAAGAAACGGCTGAGTGCACTGGATACAGCAAAGGCTATGGGCCCCGACAACATCCCAGCTGTAGTGCTGAAGACTTGTGCTCCAGAACTAGCTGCGCCTCTCGCCAAGCTGTTCCAGTACAGCTACAACACTGGCATCCACCCGACAATGTGGAAAATTGCCCAGGTATGTCCTGTCCACAAAAAGCAGAACAAATCCAATCCGGCCAATTACCGCCCCATCAGTCTACTCTCAATCATCAGCAAAGTGATGGAAGGTGTCGTCGACAGTGCTATCAAGCGGCACTTACTCACCAATAACCTGCTCACCGATGCTCAGTTTGGGTTCCGCCAGGACCACTCGGCTCCAGACCTCATTACAGCCTTGGTCCAAACATGGACAAAAGAGCTGAATTCCAGAGGTGAGGTGAGAGTGACTGCCCTTGACATCAAGGCAGCATTTGACCGAGTGTGGCACCAAGGAGCCCGAGTAAAATTGAAGTCAATGGGAATCAGGGGGAAAACTCTCCAGTGGCTGGAGTCATACCTAGCACAAAGGAAGATGGTAGTGGTTGTTGGAGGCCAATCATCTCAGCCCCAGGGCATTGCTGCAGGAGTTCCTCAGGGCAGTGTCCGAGGCCCAACCATCTTCAGCTGCTTCATCAATGACCTTCCCTCCATCATAAGGTCAGAAATGGGGATGTTCGCTGATGACTGCACAGTGTTCAGTTCCATTCGCAACCCCTCAGATAATGAAGCAGTCCGAGCCCGCATGCAGCAAGACCTGGACAACATCCAGGCTTGGGCTGATAAGTGGCAAGTAACATTCACGCCAGATAAGTGCCAGGCAATGACCATCTCCAACAAGAGAGAGTCCAACCACCTCCCCTTGACATTCAACGGCATTACCATCGCCGAATCCCGCACCATCAACATCCTGGGGGTCACCATTGACCAGAAACTTAACTGGACCAGCCATATAAATACTGTGGCTACAAGAGCAGGTCAGAGGCTGGGTATTCTGCGGCGAGTGACTCACCTCCTGACTCCCCAAAGCCTTTCCACCATCTACAAGGCACAAGTCAGGAGTGTGATGGAATACTCTCCACTTGCCTGGATGAGTGCAGCTCCAACAACACTCAAGAAGCTCGACACCATCCAAGATAAAGCAGCCCGCTTGATTGGCACCCCCATCCACGACCCGAAACATTCACTCCCTTCACCACCGGCGCACTGTGGCTGCAGTGTGCACCATCCACAGGATGCACTGCAGCAACTCGCCAAGGCTTCTTCGACAGCACCTCCCAAACCCGCGACCTCTACCACCTAGAAGGACAAGGGCAGCAGGCGCATGGGAACAACACCACCTGCACGTTCCCCTCCAAGTCACACACCATCCCGACTTGGAAATATATCGCCGTTCCTTCATCGTCGCTGGGTCAAAATCCTGGAACTCCCTTCCTAACAGCACTGTGGGAGAACCGTCACCACACGGACTGCAGCGGTTCAAGAAGGCGGCTCACCACCACCTTCTCAAGGGCAATTAGGGATGGGCAATAAATGCCGGCCTTGCCAGCGACGCCCACATCCCGTGAACGAATAAAAAAATTTAAAAAAAAACACGGAGGGGAGGGGAATGGACAGATCAGATAGAATTACTGCACACAGAGGGGAGGAGAACGGAGAGATCAGATAGAATTACTGTACACAGAGGGGAGGGGAATGGACAGATAAGATAGAATTACTGTACACAGAGGGGAGGGGAATGGACAGATCAGATAGAATTACTGTACACAGAGGGGAGGGGAATGGACAGATAAGATAGAATTACTGCACCCAGAGGGGAGGGGAATGGACAGATCAGATAGAATTACTGTACACAGAGCGGAGGGGAATGGACAGATCAGATAGAATTACTGTACACAGAGGCGAGGGGAATGGACAGATAAGATAGAATGACTGCACCCAGAGGGGAGGGGAATGGACAGATCAGATAGAATTACTGTACACAGAGGGGAGGGGAATGGACAGATCAGATAGAATTACTGTACACAGAGGCGAGGGGAATGGACAGATAAGATAGAATTACTGTACACAGAGGGGAGGGGAATGGACAGATCAGATAGAATTACTGTACACAGAGGGGAGGGGAATGGACAGATCAGATAGAATTACTGTACACAGAGGGGAGGGGAATGGACAGATCAGATAGAATTACTGTACACAGAGGGGAGGTGAATGGACAGATCAGATAGAATTACTGTACATAGAGGGGAGGGGAATGGACAGATCAGATAGAATTACTGCACCCAGAGGGGAGGGGAATGGACAGATCAGATAGAATTACTGTACACAGAGGGGAGAGGAATGGACAGATCAGATAGAATGATTGCACAGAGTGGAGGGGAATGGACAGATCAGATAGAATTACTGCACACAGAGGGGAGGGGAATGGACAGATCAGACAGAATTACTGTACACAGAGGGGAGGAGAATGGAGAGATCAGATAGAATTACTGTGCACTGAGGGGAGGGGAATGGACAGATCAGATAGAATTACTGTACACAGAGGGGAGGGGAATGGACAGATCAGATAGAATTACTGTACACAGAGGGAAGGGGAATGGACAGATCAGATAGAATTACTGTACACAGAGGGGAGGGGAATGGACAGATCAGATAGAATTACTGTACACAGAGGGAGGGGAATGGACAGATCAGATAGAATTACTGTACACAGAGGGAAGGGGAATGGACAGATCAGATAGAATTACTGTACACAGAGGGGAGAGGAATGGACAGATCAGATAGAATTACTGTACACAGAGGGGAGGGGAATGGACAGATCAGATAGAATTACTGTACACAAAGGGGAGGAGAATGGACAGATCAGATAGAATTACTGTACACAGAGGGGAGGGGAATGGACAGATCAGATAGAATTACTGTACACAGAGGGGAGGGGAATGGACAGATCAGATAGAATTACTGTACACAGAGGGGAGGGGAATGGACAGATCAGACAGAATTACTGTACACAGAGGGGAGGGCAATGGACAGATCAGATGGAATTGCTGTGCACAGAGGGGAGGGGAATGGACAGATGAGATAGAATTACTGTACACAGAGCGGAGGGAATGGACAGATCAGATAGAATTGCTGTGCACAGAGGGGAGGGGAATGGACAGATGAGATAGAATTACTGTACACAGAGGGAGGGGAATGGACAGATCAGATAGAATTACTGTACACAGAGGGGAGGGGAATGGACAGATCAGATAGAATTACTGTACACAGGGGGGAGGGGAATGGACAGATCAGATAGAATTACTGTACACAGAGGGGAGGGGAATGGACAGATCAGATAGATTTACTGTACACAGAGGGGAGGAGAATGGACAGATCAGATAGAATTACTGTACACAGAGGGGAGGGGAATGGACAGATCAGATAGAATTACTGTACACAGGGGGGAGGGGAATGGACAGATCAGATAGAATTACTGTACACAGAGGGGAGGGGAATGGACAGATGAGATAGAATTACTGTACACAGAGCGGAGGGGAATGGACAGATCAGATAGAATTGCTGTGCACAGAGGGGAGGGGAATGGAGAGATCAGATAGAATTACTGTACACAGAGGGAGGGGAATGGACAGATCAGATAGAATTACTGTACACAGAGGGGAGGGGAATGGACAGATCAGATAGAATTACTGTACACAGAGGGTAGGCGAATGGACAGATCAGATAGAATTACTGCACACAGAGGGGAGGGAAATGGACAGATCAGATAGAATGACTGTACACAGAGGGGAAGAGAATGGAGAGATCAGATAGAATTACTGTACACAGAGGGGAGGGGAATGGACAGATCAGATAGAATTACTGTACACAGAGCGGAGGGGAATGGACAGATCAGATAGAATTACTGTACACAGAGGGTAGGCGAATGGACAGATCAGATAGAATTACTGTACACAGAGCGGAGGGGAATGGACAGATCAGATAGAATTACTGTACACAGAGGGGAGGGGAATGGACAGATCAGATAGAATTACTGTACACAGAGGCGAGGGGAATGGACAGATAAGATAGAATGACTGCACCCAGAGGGGAGGGGAATGGACAGATCAGATAGAATTACTGTACACAGAGGGGAGGGGAATGGACAGATCAGATAGAATTACTGTACACAGAGGGGAGGGGAATGGACAGATCAGATAGAATTACTGTACACAGAGGGGAGGTGAATGGACAGATCAGATAGAATTACTGTACATAGAGGGGAGGGGAATGGACAGATCAGATAGAATTACTGCACCCAGAGGGGAGGGGAATGGACAGATCAGATAGAATTACTGTACACAGAGGGGAGAGGAATGGACAGATCAGATAGAATGATTGCACAGAGTGGAGGGGAATGGACAGATCAGATAGAATTACTGCACACAGAGGGGAGGGGAATGGACAGATCAGACAGAATTACTGTACACAGAGGGGAGGAGAATGGAGAGATCAGATAGAATTACTGTGCACTGAGGGGAGGGGAATGGACAGATCAGATAGAATTACTGTACACAGAGGGGAGGGGAATGGACAGATCAGATAGAATTACTGTACACAGAGGGAAGGGGAATGGACAGATCAGATAGAATTACTGTACACAGAGGGGAGGGGAATGGACAGATCAGATAGAATTACTGTACACAGAGGGAGGGGAATGGACAGATCAGATAGAATTACTGTACACAGAGGGAAGGGGAATGGACAGATCAGATAGAATTACTGTACACAGAGGGGAGAGGAATGGACAGATCAGATAGAATTACTGTACACAGAGGGGAGGGGAATGGACAGATCAGATAGAATTACTGTACACAAAGGGGAGGAGAATGGACAGATCAGATAGAATTACTGTACACAGAGGGGAGGGGAATGGACAGATCAGATAGAATTACTGTACACAGAGGGGAGGGGAATGGACAGATCAGATAGAATTACTGTACACAGAGGGGAGGGGAATGGACAGATCAGACAGAATTACTGTACACAGAGGGGAGGGCAATGGACAGATCAGATGGAATTGCTGTGCACAGAGGGGAGGGGAATGGACAGATGAGATAGAATTACTGTACACAGAGCGGAGGGAATGGACAGATCAGATAGAATTGCTGTGCACAGAGGGGAGGGGAATGGACAGATGAGATAGAATTACTGTACACAGAGGGAGGGGAATGGACAGATCAGATAGAATTACTGTACACAGAGGGGAGGGGAATGGACAGATCAGATAGAATTACTGTACACAGGGGGGAGGGGAATGGACAGATCAGATAGAATTACTGTACACAGAGGGGAGGGGAATGGACAGATCAGATAGATTTACTGTACACAGAGGGGAGGAGAATGGACAGATCAGATAGAATTACTGTACACAGAGGGGAGGGGAATGGACAGATCAGATAGAATTACTGTACACAGGGGGGAGGGGAATGGACAGATCAGATAGAATTACTGTACACAGAGGGGAGGGGAATGGACAGATGAGATAGAATTACTGTACACAGAGCGGAGGGGAATGGACAGATCAGATAGAATTGCTGTGCACAGAGGGGAGGGGAATGGAGAGATCAGATAGAATTACTGTACACAGAGGGAGGGGAATGGACAGATCAGATAGAATTACTGTACACAGAGGGGAGGGGAATGGACAGATCAGATAGAATTACTGTACACAGAGGGTAGGCGAATGGACAGATCAGATAGAATTACTGCACACAGAGGGGAGGGAAATGGACAGATCAGATAGAATGACTGTACACAGAGGGGAAGAGAATGGAGAGATCAGATAGAATTACTGTACACAGAGGGGAGGGGAATGGACAGATCAGATAGAATTACTGTACACAGAGCGGAGGGGAATGGACAGATCAGATAGAATTACTGTACACAGAGGGTAGGCGAATGGACAGATCAGATAGAATTACTGTACACAGAGCGGAGGGGAATGGACAGATCAGATAGAATTACTGTACACAGAGGGGAGGGGAATGGACAGATCAGATAGAATTACTGTACACAGAGGGGAGGGGAATGGACAGATCAGATAGAATTACTGTACACAGAGGGTAGGGGAATGGACAGATCAGATAGAATTACTGTACACAGAGGGGAGGGGAATGGACAGATCAGATAGAATTACTGTACACAGAGGGGAGGGGAATGGACAGATGAGATAGAATTACTGTACACAGAGGGGAGGGAATGGAGAGATCAGATAGAATTACTGTACACAGAGGGGAGGGGAATGGACAGATCAGATAGAATTACTGTACACAGAGGGGAGGGGAATGGACAGATCAGATAGAATTACTGTACACAGAGGGTAGGGGAATGGACAGATCAGATAGAATTACTGTACACAGAGGGGAGGGGAATGGACAGATCAGATAGAATTACTGTACACAGAGGGGAGGGGAATGGACAGATGAGATAGAATTACTGTACACAGAGGGGAGGGAATGGAGAGATCAGATTGAATTGCTGTGCACAGAGGGGAGGGGAATGGACAGATGAGATAGAATTACTGTACACAGAGGGGAGGGGAATGGACAGATGAGATAGAATTACTGTACACAGAGCGGAGGGGAATGGACAGATCAGATAGAATTACTGTACACAGAGGGGAGGGAATGGAGAGATCAGATAGAATTACTGTACACAGGGGGGAGGGGAATGGACAGATCAGATAGAATTACTGTACACAGAGGGGAGGGGAATGGACAGATCAGATAGAATTACTGTACACAGAGGGGAGGGGAATGGACAAATCAGATAGAATTACTGTACACAGAGGGGAGGAGAATGGACAGATCAGATAGAATTACTGTACACAGAGGGTAGGCGAATGGACAGATCAGATAGAATTACTGTTCACAGAGGGGAGGGGAATGGACAGATCAGATAGAATTACTGTACACAGAGCGGAGGGGAATGGACAGATCAGATAGAATTGCTGTGCACAGAGGGGAGGGGAATGGACAGATGAGATAGAATTACTGTACACAGAGGGGAGGGGAATGGACAGATGAGATAGAATTACTGTACACAGAGCGGAGGGGAATGGACAGATCAGATAGAATTACTGTACACAGAGGGGAGGGAATGGAGAGATCAGATAGAATTACTGTACACAGAGGGGAGGGAATGGAGAGATCAGATAGAATTACTGTACACAGAGGGGAGGGAATGGAGAGATCAGATAGAATTACTGTACACAGGGGGGAGGGGAATGGACAGATCAGATAGAATTACTGTACACAGAGGGGAGGTGAATGGACAGATCAGATAGAATTACTGTACACAGAGGGGAGGGGAATGGACAGATCAGATAGAATTACTGTACACAGAGGGGAGGGGAATGGACAGATCAGATAGAATTACTGTACACAGAGGGGAGGGGAATGGACAGATCAGATAGAATTACTGTACACAGAGGGGAGGGGAATGGACAGATCAGATAGAATTACTGTACACAGAGGGGAGGGAATGGAGAGATCAGATAGAATTACTGTACACAGGGGGGAGGGGAATGGACAGATCAGATAGAATTACTGTGCACAGAGGGGAGGTGAATGGACAGATCAGATAGAATTACTGTACACAGAGGGGAGGGGAATGGAGAGATCAGATAGAATTACTGTACACAGGGGGGAGGGGAATGGACAGATCAGATAGAATTACTGTACACAGGGGGGAGGGGAATGGACAGATCAGATAGAATTACTGTACACAGAAGGGAGGGGAATGGACAGATCAGATAGAATTACTGTACACAGAGGGGAGGGGAATGTACAGATCAGATAGAATTACTGTACACAGAGGGGAGGGGAATGGACAGATCAGATAGAATTACTGTACACAGAGGGGAGGGGAATGGATAGATCAGATAGAATTACTGTACACAGAGGTGAGGGGAATGGACAGATCAGATTGAATTACTGTACACAGAGGGGAGGAGAATGGACAGATCAGATAGAATTGCTGTACACAGAGCGGAGGGGAATGGACAGATCAGATAGAATTACTGTACACAGAGGGGAGGAGAATTGACAGATCAGATAGAATTACTGTACACAGAGGGGAGGGGAATGGACAGATCAGATTGAATTACTGTACACATAGGGGAGGGGAATGGACAGATCAGATTGAATAACTGTACACATAGGGGAGGGGAATGGACAGATCAGATTGAATAACTGTACACAGAGGGCTGGGGAATGGACAGATCAGATAGAATTACTGTACACAGAGGGGAGGGGAATGGACAGATCAGATAGAATGACTGTACACAGGGGAGGGGAATGGAGAGATCAGATAGAATTACTGTACACAGAGGGGAAGAGAATGGACAGATCAGATGGAATTACTGTACACAGAGGGGAGGGCAATGCACAGATCAGATTGAATTACTGTTCACAGAGGGGAGGGGAATGGACAGATCAGATAGAATTACTGTACACAGAGGGGAAGAGAATGGACAGATCAGATAGAATTACTGTACACAGAGGGGAGGGGAATGGACAGATCAGATAGAATTACTGTACACAGAGGGCTGGGGAATGGACAGATCAGATAGAATTACTGTACACAGAGGAGAGGGGAATGGACAGATCAGATAGAATTACTGTACACAGAGGGGAGGGCAATGCACAGATCAGATAGAATTACTGTACACAGAGGAGAGGGGAATGGACAGATCAGATAGAATTACTGTACACAGAGGGCTGGGGAATGGACAGATCAGATAGAATTACTGTACACAGAGGAGAGGGGAATGGACAGATCAGATAGAATTACTGTACACAGAGGAGAGGGGAATGGACAGATCAGATAGAATTACTGTACACAGAGGGGAGGGGAATGGACAGATCAGATAGAATTACTGTACACAGAGGGAGGGGAATGGAGAGATCAGATAGAATTACTGTACACAGAGGGGAGGGAAATGGACAGATCAGATAGAATTACTGTACACAGAGGGGAGGGAAATGGACAGATCAGATAGAATTACTGTACACAGAGGGGAGGGGAATGGACAGATCAGATAGAATTACTGTACACAGAGGGGAGGGAAATGGACAGATCAGATAGAATTACTGTACACAGAGGGGAGGGGAATGGAGAGATCAGATAGAATTACTGTACTCAGAGGGGAGGGGAATGGAGAGATCAGATAGAATTACTGTACACAGAGGGGAGGGGAATGTACAGATCAGATAGAATTACTGTACACAGAGGGGAGGAGAATGGACAGATCAGATAGAATTACTGTACACAGAGGGAGGGGAATGGAGAGATCAGATAGAATTACTGTACACAGAGGGGAGGGAAATGGACAGATCAGATAGAATTACTGTACACAGAGGGGAGGGAAATGGACAGATCAGATAGAATTACTGTACACAGAGGGGAGGGAAATGGACAGATCAGATAGAATTACTGTACACAGAGGGGAGGGGAATGGAGAGATCAGATAGAATTACTGTACACAGAGGGGAGGGGAATGTACAGATCAGATAGAATTACTGTACACAGAGGGGAGGAGAATGGACAGATCAGATAGAATTACTGTACACAGAGGGAGGGGAATGGAGAGATCAGATAGAATTACTGTACACAGAGGGGAGGGAAATGTACAGATCAGATAGAATTACTGTACACAGAGGGGAGGGGAATGGACAGATCAGATAGAATTACTGTACACAGAGGGGAGGGAAATGGACAGATCAGATAGAATTACTGTACACAGAGGGGAGGGGAATGGACAGATCAGATAGAATTACTGTACTCAGAGGGGAGGGGAATGGAGAGATCAGATAGAATTACTGTACACAGAGGGGAGGGGAATGGACAGATCAGATAGAATTACTGTACACAGAGGGGAGGGGAATGGACAGATCAGATAGAATTACTGCACACAGAGGGGAGGGGAATGGACAGATCAGATAGAATTACTGCACACAGAGGGGAGGGGAATGGACAGATCAGATAGAATTACTGTACACAGAGGGAGGGAATGGAGAGATCAGATAGAATTACTGTACACAGAGGGGAGGGGAATGGACAGATCAGACAGAATTACTGCACACAGAGGGGAGGGGAATGGACAGATCAGATAGAATCACTGTACACAGAGGGGAGGGGAATGGACAGATCAGATAGAATTACTGTACACAGAGGGGAGGAGAATGGGCAGTTCAGATGGAATTACTGTACACAGAGGGGAGGGGAATGGACAGATCAGATGGAATTACTGTACACAGAGCGGAGGGGAATGGACAGATCAGATGGAATTACTGTACACAGAGCGGAGGGGAATGGACAGATCAGATGGAATTACTGTACACAGAGGGGAGGGGAATGGACAGATCAGATAGAATTACTGTACACAGAGGGGAGGGGAATGGACAGATCAGATAGAATTACTGTACACAGAGGGGAGGGAAATGGACAGATCAGATCGAATTACTGTACACAGAGGGGAGGGAAATGGACAGATCAGATAGAATTACTGTGCACAGGGGAGGGAATGGACAGATCAGATAGAATTACTGTACACAGAGGGGAGGGGAATGGACAGATCAGATCGAATTACTGTACACAGAGGGGAGGGGAATGGACAGATCAGATAGAATTACTGTACACAGAGGGGAGGGGAATGGACAGATCAGATAGAATTACTGTACACAGAGGGGAGGGAAATGGACAGATCAGATAGAATTACTGTACACAGAGGGGAGGGGAATGGACAGATCAGATAGAATTACTGTACACAGAGGGGAGGGGAATGGAGAGATCAGATAGAATTACTGTACACAGAGGGGAGGGGAATGGACAGATCAAATAGAATTACTGTACACAGAGCGGAGGGTAATGGACAGATCAGATAGAATTACTGTACACAGAGGGGAGGGGAATGGAGAGATCAGATAGAATTACTGTACACAGAGGGGAGGGGAATGGACAGATCAGATAGAATTACTGTACACAGAGGGGAGGGGAATGGACAGATCAGATAGAATTACTGTACACAGGGGAGGGAATGGACAGATCAGATAGAATTACTGTACACAGAGGGGAGGGGAATGGACAGATCAGATCGAATTACTGTACACAGAGGGGAGGGGAATGGACAGATCAGATAGAATTACTGTACACAGGGGAGGGAATGGACAGATCAGATAGAATTACTGTACACAGAGGGGAGGGGAATGGACAGATCAGATCGAATTACTGTACACTGAGGGGAGGGGAATGGACAGATCAGATAGAATTACTGTACACAGAGCGGAGGGGAATGGACAGATCAGATAGAATTACTGTACACAGAGGGAGGGGAATGGACGGATCAGATAGAATTACTGTACACAGAGGGGAGGGGAATGGACGGATCAGATAGAATTACTGTACACAGAGGGGAGGGGAATGGACGGATCAGATAGAATTACTGTACACAGAGGGGAGGAGAATGGAGAGATCAGATAGAATTACTGTACACAAAGGGGAGGAGAATGGACAGATCAGATAGAATTACTGTACACAGAGGGGAGGAGAATGGACAGATCAGACAGAATTACTGTACGCAAAGGGGAGGGGAATGTACAGATCAGATAGAATTACTGTACACAGAGGGGAGGAGAATGGACAGATCAGATAGAATTACTGTACACAAAGGGGAGGAGAATGGACAGATCAGATAGAATTACTGTACACAGAGGGGAGGGGAATGGACAGATCAGATAGAATTACTGTACACAGAGGGGAGGAGAATGGACAGATCAGATAGAATGACTGTACAAAGGGGAGGGAATGGACAGATCAGATAGGATTACTGTGCACAGAGGGGAGGGGAATGGACAGATCAGATAGAATTACTGTACACAGAGGGGAGGGGAATGGACAGATCAGATAGAATTACTGCACACAGAGGGGAGGGGAATGGACAGATCAGATAGAATTACTGCACACAGAGGGGAGGGGAATGGACAGATCAGATAGAATTACTGTACACAGAGGGGAGGGGAATGTACAGATCAGATAGAATTACTGTACACAGAGGGGAGGGGAATGGACAGATCAGATAGAATTACTGTACACAGAGGGGAGGGGAATGTACAGATCAGATAGAATTACTGTACACAGAGGGGAGGGGAATGGACAGATCAGATAGAATTACTGTACACAGAGGGGAGGGGAAAGTACAGATCAGATAGAATTACTGTACACAGAGGGGAGGAGAACGGAGAGATCAGATAGAATTACTGTACACAGAGCGGAGGGGAATGGACAGGTCAGATAGAATTACTGTGCACAGAGGGGAGGGGAATGGACAGATCAGATAGGATTACTGTACACAGAGGGGAGGGGAATGGACAGATCAGATAGAATTACTGTACACAGAGGGGAGGGGAATGGACAGATCAGATAGAATTACTGTACACAGAGGGGAGGGGAATGGACAGATCAGATAGAATTACTGTACACAGAGGGGAGGGGAATGGACAGATCAGATAGAATTACTGTGCACAGAGGGGAGGGGAATGTACAGATCAGATAGAATTACTGTACACAGAGGGGAGGAGAACGGAGAGATCAGATAGAATTACTGTACACAGAGCGGAGGGGAATGGACAGATCAGATAGAATTACTGTACACAGAGGGGAGGAGAACGGAGAGATCAGATAGAATTACTGTACACAGAGCAGAGGGGAATGGACAGATCAGATTGAATTACTGTACACAGGGGAGGGGAATGGACAGATCAGATAGAATTACTGTACACAGAGGGGAGAGGAATGGACAGATCAGATAGAATTACTGTACACAGAGGGGAGGGGAATGGACAGATCAGATAGAATTACTGTACACAGAGGGGAGGGGAATGGACAGATCAGATAGAATTACTGTACACAGAGGGGAGGGGAATGGACAGATCAGATAGAATTACTGTACACAGAGGGGAGGAGAATGGACAGATCAGATAGAATTACTGTACACAGAGGGGAGGGGAATGGACAGATCAGATAGAATTCGTTTGCACAGAGGGGAGTGGAATGGAGAGATCAGATAGAATTACTGTACACAGAGGGGAGGGGAATGGACAGATCAGATAGAATTACTGTACACAGAGGGGAGGGGAATGGACAGATCAGATAGAATGACTGTACACAGAGGGGAGGGGAATGGACAGATCAGATAGAATTACTGTACACAGAGGGGAGGGGAATGGACAGATCAGATAGAATGACTGTACACTGAGGGGAGGGGAATGGACGGATCAGATAGAATTACTGTACACAGAGGGGAGGGGAATGTACAGATCAGATTGAATTACTGTACACTGAGGGGAGGGGAATGGACAGATCAGATAGAATTACTGTACACAGAGGGGAGGGGAATGGACAGATCAGATAGAATTACTGTACACAGAGGGGAGGGGAATGGACAGATCAGATAGAATTACTGTACACAGAGGGGAGGGGAATGGACAGATCAGATAGAATTACTGTACACAGAGGGTGGGGAATGTACAGATCAGATGGAATTACTGTACACAGAGGGGAGAGGAATGGACAGATCAGATAGAATTACTGTACACAGAGCGGAGGGGAATGGACAGATCAGATAGAATTACTGTACACAGAGGGGAGGGGAATGGACAGATCAGATAGAATTACTGTACACAGAGGGGAGGGGAATGGACAGATCAGATAGAATTACTGTACACAGAGGGGAGGGGAATGGACAGATCAGATAGAATTACTGTACACAGAGGGGAGGGGAATGGACAGATCAGATAGAATTACTGTACACAGAGGGTGGGGAATGTACAGATCAGATGGAATTACTGTACACAGAGGGGAGAGGAATGGACAGATCAGATAGAATTACTGTACACAGAGCGGAGGGGAATGGACAGATCAGATAGAATTACTGTACACAGAGGGGAGGGGAATGGACAGATCAGATAGAATTACTGTACACAGAGGGGAGGGGAATGGACAGATCAGATAGAATTACTGTACACAGAGGGGAGGAGAATGGACAGATCAGATAGAATTACTGTACACAGAGGGGAGGGGAATGTACAGATCAGATAGAATTACTGTACACAGAGGGGAGGGGAATGGACAGATCAGATAGAATTACTGTACACAGAGGGGAGGGGAATGTACAGATCAGATAGAATTACTGTGCACAGAGGGGAGGAGAATGGACAGATCAGATAGAATTACTGTACACAGAGGGGAGGAGAACGGAGAGATCAGATAGAATTACTGTACACAGAGGGAAGGGGAATGGACAGATCAGATAGAATTACTGTACACAGAGGGGAGGAGAATGGACAGATCAGATAGAATTACTGTACACAGAGGGGAGGGGAAAGTACAGATCAGATAGAATTACTGTACACAGAGGGGAGGAGAACGGAGAGATCAGATAGAATTACTGTACACAGAGCGGAGGGGAATGGACAGGTCAGATAGAATTACTGTGCACAGAGGGGAGGGGAATGGACAGATCAGATAGGATTACTGTACACAGAGGGGAGGGGAATGGACAGATCAGATAGAATTACTGTACACAGAGGGGAGGGGAATGGACAGATCAGATAGAATTACTGTACACAGAGGGGAGGGGAATGGACAGATCAGATAGAATTACTGTACACAGAGGGGAGGGGAATGGACAGATCAGATAGAATTACTGTACACAGAGGGGAGGGGAATGTACAGATCAGATAGAATTACTGTACACAGAGGGGAGGAGAACGGAGAGATCAGATAGAATTACTGTACACAGAGCGGAGGGGAATGGACAGATCAGATAGAATTACTGTACACAGAGGGGAGGAGAACGGAGAGATCAGATAGAATTACTGTACACAGAGCAGAGGGGAATGGACAGATCAGATTGAATTACTGTACACAGGGGAGGGGAATGGACAGATCAGATAGAATTACTGTACACAGAGGGGAGAGGAATGGACAGATCAGATAGAATTACTGTACACAGAGGGGAGGGGAATGGACAGATCAGATAGAATTACTGTACACAGAGGGGAGGGGAATGGACAGATCAGATAGAATTACTGTACACAGAGGGGAGGGGAATGGACAGATCAGATAGAATTACTGTACACAGAGGGGAGGAGAATGGACAGATGAGATAGAATTACTGTACACAGAGGGGAGGGGAATGGACAGATCAGATAGAATTCGTTTGCACAGAGGGGAGTGGAATGGAGAGATCAGATAGAATTACTGTACACAGAGGGGAGGGGAATGGACAGATCAGATAGAATTACTGTACACAGAGGGGAGGGGAATGGACAGATCAGATAGAATGACTGTACACAGAGGGGAGGGGAATGGACAGATCAGATAGAATTACTGTACACAGAGGGGAGGGGAATGGACAGATCAGATAGAATGACTGTACACTGAGGGGAGGGGAATGGACGGATCAGATAGAATTACTGTACACAGAGGGGAGGGGAATGTACAGATCAGATTGAATTACTGTACACTGAGGGGAGGGGAATGGACAGATCAGATAGAATTACTGTACACAGAGGGGAGGGGAATGGACAGATCAGATAGAATTACTGTACACAGAGGGGAGGGGAATGGACAGATCAGATAGAATTACTGTACACAGAGGGGAGGGGAATGGACAGATCAGATAGAATTACTGTACACAGAGGGTGGGGAATGTACAGATCAGATGGAATTACTGTACACAGAGGGGAGAGGAATGGACAGATCAGATAGAATGACTGTACACAGAGCGGAGGGGAATGGACAGATCAGATAGAATTACTGTACACAGAGGGGAGGGGAATGGACAGATCAGATAGAATTACTGTACACAGAGGGGAGGGGAATGGACAGATCAGATAGAATTACTGTACACAGAGGGGAGGGGAATGGACAGATCAGATAGAATTACTGTACACAGAGGGGAGGGGAATGGACAGATCAGATAGAATTACTGTACACAGAGGGTGGGGAATGTACAGATCAGATGGAATTACTGTACACAGAGGGGAGAGGAATGGACAGATCAGATAGAATTACTGTACACAGAGCGGAGGGGAATGGACAGATCAGATAGAATTACTGTACACAGAGGGGAGGGGAATGGACAGATCAGATAGAATTACTGTACACAGAGGGGAGGGGAATGGACAGATCAGATAGAATTACTGTACACAGAGGGGAGGAGAATGGACAGATCAGATAGAATTACTGTACACAGAGGGGAGGGGAATGTACAGATCAGATAGAATTACTGTACACAGAGGGGAGGGGAATGGACAGATCAGATAGAATTACTGTACACAGAGGGGAGGGGAATGTACAGATCAGATAGAATTACTGTGCACAGAGGGGAGGAGAATGGACAGATCAGATAGAATTACTGTACACAGAGGGGAGGAGAACGGAGAGATCAGATAGAATTACTGTACACAGAGGGAAGGGGAATGGACAGATCAGATAGAATTACTGTACACAGAGGGGAGGAGAATGGACAGATCAGATAGAATGACTGTACACAGAGGGGAGGGGAATGTACAGATCAGATAGAATTACTGTACACAGAGGGGAGGGGAATGGACAGATCAGATAGAATTACTGTACACAGAGGGGAGGGGAATGGACAGATCAGATTGAATTACTGTACACAGAGGGGAGGGGAATGGACAGATCAGATAGAATTACTGTACACAGAGGGGAGGGGAATGGAGAGATCAGATAGAATTACTGTACACAGAGGGGAGGGGAATGGACAGATCAGATAGAATTACTGTACACAGAGGGGAGGGGAATGGACAGATCAGATTGAATTACTGTACACAGAGGGGAGGGGAATGGACAGATCAGATAGAATTACTGTACACAGAGGGGAGGGGAATGGACAGATCAGATAGAATTACTGTACACAGAGCGGAGGGGAATGGAGAGATCAGATTGAATTACTGTACACAGAGGGGAGGGGAATGGACAGATCAGATAGAATTACTGTACACAGGGGAGGGAATGGACAGATCAGATAGAATTACTGTACACAGAGGGGAGGGGAATGGACAGATCAGATAGAATTACTGTACACAGGGGGAAGGGAAATGGACAGATCAGATAGAATTACTGTACACAGAGGGGAGGGGAATGGACAGATCAGATAGAATTACTGTACACAGAGGGGAGGGGAATGGACAGATCAGATAGAATTACTGTACACAGAGGGGAGGAGAATGGAGAGATCAGATAGAATTACTGTACACAGAGGGGAGGGGAATGGACAGATCAGATTGAATTACTGTACACAGAGGGGAGGAGAATGGAGAGATCAGATAGAATTACTGTATACAGAGGGGAGGGGAATGGACAGATCAGATAGAATTACTGTACACAGAGGGGAGGGGAATGGACAGATCAGATAGAATTACTGCACACAGGGGGGAGGGGAATGGACAGATCAGATAGAATTACTGTGCACTGAGGGGAGGGAATGGACAGATCAGATAGAATTACTGTACACAGAGGGGAGGGTAATGGACAGATCAGATAGAATTACTGTACACAGAGGGGAGGGGAATGTACAGATCAGATAGAATTACTGTACACAGAGGGGAGGGGAATGGACAGATCAGATAGAATTACTGTGCACTGAGGGGAGGGGAATGGACAGATCAGATAGAATTACTGTACACAGAGGGGAGGGGAATGGACAGATCAGATAGAATTACTGTACACAGAGGGGAGGGGATGTACAGATCAGATAGAATTACTGTGCACTGAGGGGAGGGGAATGGACAGATCAGATAGAATTACTGTACACAGAGGGGAGGGGAATGGACAGATCAGATAGAATTACTGTACACAGAGGGGAGGGGAATGGACAGATCAGATAGAATTACTGTACACAGAGGGGAGGAGAATGGACAGATCAGATAGAATTACTGTACACAGAGGGGAGGGGAATGGACAGATCAGATAGAATTACTGTACACAGAGGGGAGGGGAATGGAGAGATCAGATAGAATTACTGTACACAGAGGGGAGTGGAATGGACAGATCAGATAGAATTACTGTACACAGAGGGGAGGGGAATGGACAGATCAGATAGAATTACTGTACACAGAGGGGAGGGGAATGGACAGATCAGATAGAATTACTGTACACAGAGGGGAGGGGAATGGACAGATCAGATAGAATTACTGTACACAGAGGGGAGGGGAATGGACAGATCAGATAGAATTACTGTACACAGAGGGGAGGGGAATGGAGAGATCAGATAGAATTACTGTACACAGAGGGGAGAGGAATGTACAGATCAGATAGAATTACTGTACACAGAGGGGAGGGGAATGGACAGATCAGATAGAATTACTGTGCACTGAGGGGAGGGGAATGGACAGATCAGATAGAATTAGGTTGCACACAGAGGGGAGGGGAATGGACGGATCAGATAGAATTACTGTGCACTGAGGGGAGGGAATGGACAGATCAGATTGAATTACTGTACACAGAGGGGAGGGGAATGGACAGATCAGATAGAATGACTGTACACAGAGGGGAGGGGAATGGACAGATCAGATAGAATTACTGTACACAGAGGGGAGGGGAATGGACAGATCAGATAGAATGACTGTACACAGAGGGGAGGGGAATGGACAGATCAGATAGAATTACTGTACACAGAGGGGAGGGGAATGGACAGATCAGATAGAATTACTGTACACAGGGGGGGAAGGGGAATGGACAGATCAGATCGAATTACTGTACACAGAGGGGAGGGGAATGGACAGATCAGATAGAATTACTGTACACAGAGGGGAGGGGAATGGACAGATCAGATAGAATTACTGTACACAGAGGGGAGGGGAATGGACAGATCAGATAGAATTACTGTACACAGAGGGGAGGGGAATGGACAGATCAGATAGAATTACTGTACACAGAGGGGAGGGGAATGGACAGATCAGATAGAATTACTGTACACAGAGGGGAGGGGAATGGACAGATCAGATAGAATTACTGTACACAGAGGGGAGGGGAATGGACAGATCAGATAGAATTACTGTACACAGAGGGGAGGGGAATGGACAGATCAGATAGAATTACTGTACACAGAGGGGAGGGGAATGGACAGATCAGATAGAATTACTGTACACAGAGGGGAGGGGAATGGACAGATCAGATAGAATTACTGTACACAGAGGGGAGGGGAATGGACAGATCAGATAGAATTACTGTACACAGAGGGGAGGGGAATGGACAGATCAGATAGAATTACTGTGCACAGAGGGGAGGGGAATGGACAGATCAGATAGAATTACTGTACACTGAGGGGAGGGGAATGGCCGGATCAGATAGAATTAATGTACACAGAGGGGAGGGGAATGGACAGATCAGATAGAATTACTGTACACAGGGGGGAGGGGAATGGACAGATCAGATAGAATTACTGTACACAGAGGGGAGGGGAATGGACAGATCAGATTGAATTACTGTACACAGAGGGGAGGGGAATGGACAGATCACATAGAATTACTGTACACTGAGGGGAGGGGAATGGACAGATCAGATAGAATTACTGTACACAGAGGGGAGTGGAATGGACAGATCAGATAGAATTACTGTACACAGAGGGGAGGGGAATGGACAGATCAGATAGAGTTACTGTACACAGAGGGGAGGGAATGGACAGATCAGATAGAATTACTGTACACAGAGGGGAGGGGAATGGACAGATCAGATAGAATTACTGTACACAGAGGGGAGGGGAATGGACAGATCAGATGGAATTACCGTACACAGAGGGGAGGGGAATGGACAGATCAGATAGAATTACTGTACACAGAGGGGAGGGGAATGGAGAGATCAGATAGAATTACTGTACACAGAGTGAAGGGGAATGGACAGATCAGATAGAATTACTGTACACAGAGGGGAGGGGAATGGACAGATCAGATAGAATTACTGTACACAGAGTGAAGGGGAATGGACAGATCAGATAGAATTACTGTACACAGAGGGGAGGGGAATGGACAGATCAGATAGAATTACTGTACACAGAGGGGAGGGGAATGGACAGATCAGATAGAATTACTGTACACAGAGGGGAGGGGAATGGACAGATCAGATAGAATTACTGTACACAGAGGGGAGGGGAATGTACAGATCAGATAGAATGACTGTACACAGAGGGGAGGGGAATGGACAGATCAGATAGAATTACTGTACACAGAGGGGAGGGGAATGGACAGATCAGATGGAATTACTGTACACAGAGTGAAGGGGAATGGACAGATCAGATAGAATTATTGTACAGAGAGGGGAGGGGAATGGACAGATCAGATAGAATTACTGTACACAGGGGGGAGGGGAATGGACAGATCAGATAGAATTACTGTACACAGGGGGGAGGGGAATGGACAGATCAGATAGAATTACTGTACACAGAGGGGAGGAGAATGGACAGATCAGATAGAATGACTGTACACAGAGGGGAGGGAATGTACAGATCAGATAGAATGACTGTACACAGAGGGGAGGGGAATGGACAGATCAGATAGAATTACTGTACACAGAGGGGAGGGGAATGGACAGATCAGATGGAATTACTGTACACAGAGTGAAGGGGAATGGACAGATCAGATAGAATTATTGTACAGAGAGGGGAGGGGAATGGACAGATCAGATAGAATTACTGTACACAGAGGGGAGGGGAATGGACAGATCAGATAGAATTACTGTACACAGGGGGGAGGGGAATGGACAGATCAGATAGAATTACTGTACACAGAGGGGAGGGGAATGGACAGATCAGATAGAATTACTGTACACAGAGGGGAGGGGAATGGACAGATCAGATAGAATTACTGTACACAGTGGGGAGGGGAATGGAGAGATCAGATAGAATTACTGTACACAGAGGGGAGAGGAATGTACAGATCAGATAGAATTACTGTACACAGAGGGGAGAGGAATGTACAGATCAGATAGAATTACTGTACACAGAGGGGAGGGGAATGGACAGATCAGATAGAATTACTGTACACAGAGGGGAGAGGAATGTACAGATCAGATAGAATTACTGTACACAGAGGGGAGGGGAATGGACAGATCAGACAGAATTACTGTACACAGAGGGGAGGGGAATGGACAGATCAGATAGAATTACTGTACACAGAGGGGAGGGGAATGGACAGATCAGATAGAATTACTGTACACAGAGGGGAGGGGAATGTACAGATCAGATAGAATTACTGTGCACAGAGGGGAGGGGAATGGACAGATCAGATAGAATTACTGTACACAGAGGGGAGGGGAATGGACAGATCAGATAGAATTACTGTACACAGAGGGGAGGGGAATGGACAGATCAGATAGAATTACTGTACACAGAGGGGAGGGGAATGGACAGATCAGATAGAATTACTGTACACAGAGGGGAGGGGAATGGACAGATCAGATAGAATTACTGTACACAGAGGGGAGGGGAATGGACAGATCAGATAGAATTACTGTACACAGAGCGGAGGAGAATGGACAGATCAGATAGAATTACTGTACACAGAGGGGAGGGGAATGTACAGATCAGATAGAATTACTGTACACAGAGGGGAGGGGAATGGACAGATCAGATAGAATTACTGTACACAGGGGGAAGGGAAATGGACAGATCAGATAGAATTACTGTACACAGAGGGGAGGGGAATGGACAGATCAGATAGAATTACTGTACACAGAGGGGAGGGGAATGGACAGATCAGATAGAATTACTGTACACAGAGGGGAGGGGAATGGACAGATCAGATAGAATTACTGTACACAGAGGGGAGGGGAATGGACAGATCAGATAGAATTACTGTACACAGAGGGGAGGGGAATGGACAGATCAGATAGAATTACTGTACACAGAGGGGAGGGGAATGGACAGATCAGATAGAATTACTGTACACAGAGGGGAGGGAAATGGACAGATCAGATAGAATTACTGTACACAGAGGGGAGGGGAATGGACAGATCAGATAGAATGACTGTACACAGAGGGGAGGGGAATGGACAGATCAGATAGAATTACTGTACACAGAGGGGAGGGGAATGGACAGATCAGATAGAATCACTGTGCACAAAGGGGAGGAGAATGGACAGATCAGATAGAATTACTGTACACAGAGGGGAGAGGAATGGACAGATCAGATAGAATTACTGTACACAGAGGGGAGAGGAATGGACAGATCAGATAGAATTACTGTACACAAAGGGGAGGGGAATGGACAGATCAGATAGAATGACTGTACACAGAGGGGAGGGGAATGGACAGATCAGATAGAATTACTGTACACAGAGGGGAGGGGAATGGACAGATCAGATAGAATTACTGTACACAGAGGGGAGGGGAATGGACAGA